>NC_085136.1:218883827-218933827 GCF_035046485.1 Aedes albopictus | reverse complement strand
GCAGAAGATACACAAGAACGAAGCAACGGGTGAGAAGAATTCAGAAGAATTGAAAAGGCTGATGTCGAAGAAACGATTGCTGTGTCCACTGTGTCCGGACCGTTTCGAGCAGTTGCACATGTTGAAGTATCATTTGAAGACTCACAAGATTAAATTGCTTGGCAACGTCAAGCCCTTGAGAGGAAAAAGAGATCCGAATGTCATACACAATTACTGCCAGCTGTGCGATAAGACGTTCCAGCACCCGTCGTATCTCAAGCTACACATGAAATTTCACAAACGGGAGCGAGACTTCCAGTGTGATCGATGTGACAAGCGATTCTTCATCTCCCAAGACCTGAAGCATCACAAAATGGCGGTTCACGAGACGCATACGATTCTTTGTGGTGAGTGCGGTAAAACCTTCGGAACGCAGCGCTATTTCAAACGGCATGTGCTAAGTCACAGTACCGATCCGAGCCTAAGACCGCACAAGTGTTCCTACTGTCCGGAGGCGTTCCACTCGGCGGCGAAACTCAAGGACCACATGTGCCGCCATACGGGCGAAAAGATACACCAGTGCGAATTGTGTGATCAGGCATTCCGGTTTCGGCACCAGTTGACACATCACAAAATTAGCAAGCATGGGATGCAACTGGACCGGCAATTACTGGTGGATACTCGCCAGGAACTTGCGAAAGAAGAACCAGCTGACAGTGGCGAGAACCGGATGGAATTCGGCGACTAGGAGCAACACCTGTGGCCATTCTGGATGTTCAAGTAGGTATATTTTATTGAATCCAATGCAATGAGTTTATCGATAAAATCATAAGCCGAAAAACTATTTGTTAGCTTCCTGAATCAGTTTTGAGAAAGCCAATGTCAAATTCTTCAGCTAGGTTTGCAGACGACAGTTCATTTTTAGAAACTGTTACTGCCAGCACTTCCCCGCGGTGTGACCGCAACCGAACAAGGGCGAAGCACGCTGAAACGTCAACTGTCAGGGAAAGTCAGCAAACGGAACATCAATCAGTTTTGTGAAGCAATTGAATGCACAGGCAAAAGTGTGTGGTGATGAGGGATTATCAAAACTAAAATTAATTTATCTAAATTCTATATTCTACAGCTAAATCCTACGACTACACTAGTTGAACTATAAATACCTAAATCTATTATCACAGTTTGCTCTAGTTATCACAGTGGTTTATCACAGCAGTAAGTTTGTTATAGACTAGAAAAGAAACTTTTTCTAACCTTAACCTAAACACAGATCCTATAGCTAGACGAACATTACGGATAGACACGTTGAAATTAACCTAAAAGGGCACACCGAAAATTGTAAGTTTTCACTACTAAATCTAAACATGCAAATAACAATAAAAAACTATTTCAGCTTAAAGCTGTCGTCACACCCAACATCGGAGTTTGTGAGTTGCTAAAAGAAGCGGTAAAGATCCCTATTTGTTCACGGAACAAAATCTTTAAGAATTTTCGACATGTCGAATCCGATTGCACCCTCCAATAATTCCAACCCGGCAACACCAGACAATAAGGATGAATCCAACGGTTGTGTTTGCTGCGACCGCCCGGAGACGGTCGACGATTGCGTCCAATGCGATCAATGCAACGGATGGTGGCACATGAGGTGTGCAGAAGTGACAACATCGGTGGCAGACCGATCCTGGACCTGCAGTCACTGTTTGCCATTGAGCGTTACATCCAGAACAACAACATCGAGCATTAGGGCGGCCCGTCTAGCATTGAAGAAAAAACTGCTAGAAGAGCAGCAAGCGATGGAACAGCGGCATCTCGCCGAAAAATATAAGCTCCTTGAAGAGGAGTTAAACGAAATGGACGAGACGGGTAGCAACAGAAGTCGGATAAGTAAACGAACGAGTTTGGAGAACGTAGAACAGTGGCAAAGGAAATGTGCAAAATATGCTGAGGCCGTACACAGGCCACAGCCGACTGATCAGTTGGCAAAAGTCGCATCAGCCCTTCAGCTACCGCCGAATGAGCCAGAGGGGGATTCAGAGTGCACCGCTGCTGGGCCAGCTGTAGATCCGAACACGCATGAAACGGAACCTAACAAGCCAACTGCGGAAGGGTTGGCATCTGCTGAAATGGTGCAGCGAGGAGGACCGAGCGAAACAGTCACGGGAGGACGTCATGAGGTCACTTTTCATAAGCCGACGTTGAATTCAACAGTGAAATCGTCAAGTTTTCCAGCATCAGGTCGCGTCAAAGGGGATCCTCAGCGAAGTACTGGCGCGATTCCTAGAACGGCTCAGAAGCACCAGGAAGTAGTGAACGCAACAGGTAATGTCGATCCCCAAGTGCCCCCCGTAGCACCTCAAGGTAAGCCACTTTTAAATCCATCCATACCACAAAATTCAGAAAACTCCCTCCAACAAATGATGAAACAATTCGGGAGCCTGGCACCATATGCCACGGTCTCTTTGAATAGAACATCCGAATCGAATATTCTTCCTAAATCAGGAACTAGTGTTGGCTTTCAGCCACCGGCAAATCCGATAATAACTCCCGGATTAGTTCCCCACGCAGCGGAATTACCAAATGTTGGCCCATCGCCACCCGCTAATTCGATTCCATATTCAGGTTTAGTTCCCCCACTCGCGGGACTACCGAATGTTGGCCAAGTGCCACAAGTAAATCCGGTTCAATACGCAGGTCAGGTACCCCCTCTAGTGGGCCTACCGAATGTTGGCTATCTGCCACAAGCATATCCGGTACAATGCGCCGGCCAAGTTCCCCCGCCGTCGGGACTGCCGACCGTTGATCAATTCACTCCCTCTCCCTCGCAGTTAGCCGCGCGTCAAGTAATGTCACGTGAGCTACCGACGTTTTCTGGTGATCCTGCTGACTGGCCGATATTCATCAGCAGCTTCACGAACAGTTCGTTAGCATGTGGATACAATAGTGCGGAAAACCTCGCACGTCTCCAACGGTGTTTGAAGGGTCCCGCGTATGAATCCGTTAGAAGTCGATTGTTGCTCCCCGAATCAGTTCCCCAAGTGATTGACACGCTGCGTTTGTTGTACGGCCGACCAGAATTGTTAATTAGTGCTCAGTTACAAAAAGTGCGCAGTGTTCCAGCACCGAAGGCGGAGAAGTTGGAGACTATTATCGATTTTGGCATAGCGGTACGCAGTCTCTGCGACCATTTGGAAGCCGCTGGACAGCAAGAGCATCTTTCGAACCCGACGTTGTTGATGGAGCTAGTTGAGAAGCTGCCTGCGCACACCAAACTGCAGTGGGCGGACTATATGCAGCATCATCCGGTGGTCAACCTAAAGGTGTTTGGAGACTTCATGCTACGCGTCGTAACAGCAGTCAGCCGAGTAACAATGTACGTCGGTGGGGACAGCGGCAACCAACAGAAGACAAAGCAAAAAGGAACGGTGAATGCTCATATCAGTGAAACAGGACCAGAGAGTGAACTAGTGCGAGAGAAAGAGCGGGTGTGTGTCTGCTGTAAGAAGCCTGGCCACCGTATAGCGGATTGTTCAACGTTCAAATCGTATACGGTAGATAATCGGTGGAAGTTTGCACAAAATAACGGCCTGTGCCGGAGCTGTCTAAACACACATGGAAGGAGAATCTGCAGGAATGCAATGCAGTGTGGAATCGATGGGTGTGAATATCGTCACCACACGCTGTTGCACTCTAATCGATCCAGTGCAACTGAACGGCCAACACAAGGAATGTCGACAGTGCAAAACCATACCCATCGGCAATACAAACAGGTTCTTCTATTTCGTATCATTCCGGTTGTCGTCTCCGGTCCTCGTGGCACTGTAGAAACTTTTGCATTCTTGGACGACGGTTCAGATCTGTCTCTCATCGAACGCAGTCTAGTAGAGCAGTTGGGAATCGATGGCTGGACTAAGCCATTATGTTTAAAATGGACAGGAAATGTCACACGAGTCGAGTCTGAATCAAAACAAGTACGTATTTCAATACAGGGAGTGAGCAGCCAAAAACAACATTCCCTCAATGACATTCGTACTGTGAAAGAACTCACTTTACCGGAACAGAGTCTGAACTACGACGAACTGTGCCAGCGCTACCGATACCTTCAAGGATTACCGATCGTCAGCTACGAGAAAGCCGTTCCTCGCTTGTTGATTGGCGTAAACAACGCGAACCTCACTGTTCCTCTGCAAGTGAGAGAAGGCAGGCAGTCCGAACCTATCGCTGTGAAGACCAGATTAGGTTGGTGCATCTTCGGTGGCTCGCCTAAGGATTCTACTCACTTCAAGACTCACTCTCTAAATCTCCATGCCTGCGAATGTGAAAACGTTCAAGAACTGCATAATACGGTGAAGGATTATTTTACTGTGGAAGATGCAGGAGTTAAGCCGACTGCTGCATTGGAATCCGAAGAAGATAAGCGTGCCAGGATCATCATGGAACGGACTACACTCCGAGTGGGCAAGCAGTTCAAAACGGGCTTGCTGTGGAAATATGACAATATCGAATTTCCGGACAGCTATACGATGGCGATCAAGCGGCTTGAGTGCCTCGAGCGCAAGATGATCCAGGATCCGGAGCTGGCAGTCAACCTGAAGAAGCAGATAGCAGAGTATCAAACGAAGGGTTACGCGTATCGAGCAACGGAGAAAGAATTAACAGAAGCAGATCCGAAGAAAGTATGGTATTTACCGTTGGGCGTAGTAACGAACCCAAGGAAACCAGGAAAAGTTCGTCTCATATGGGATGCAGCTGCTAAGGTAGATGGAATATCGCTAAATACCATGTTACTGAAGGGACCCGATCAACTGACTTCGCTACCGGCAGTTCTGTCTCGTTTTCGACAGTACAAGGTAGGAGTTTCGGCTGACATTAAAGAGATGTTCCACCAACTGTTGATTTGTGAAGAGGATCGTCATTCTCAGCGTTTTTTATTCCGAAGTGACCCTTTGGACCAAGTTGAAATCTACGTCATGAATGTCGCGACCTTTGGATCCACGTGTTCGCCAGCGTCGGCGCAGTATGTTAAGAACAGGAATGCCGAAGAATTCATCAACAATTATCCACGGGCCGTCGAGGGAATTTTGAAAAACCATTATGTGGACGATTACCTCGATAGCTTCGAGAACGAGGAAGAGGCGGAACGTGTTGCACAAGAAATTCGGTTGATACATCAAGAAGGAGGTTTTCAATTAAGAAATTGGCTGTCGAACAGTGTGGAAGTGCTTCGTGGGCTGAATGAAGAGAACCCGGAGGAAAGCAAGAGCCTGTGCCTGCCTGCGACGGAGTATGGCGATCGAGTGCTTGGAATGCTATGGCAAACAGCAGAAGATAACCTCTGTTTTTCGATTAAAATGAAGGAAGAAATTCAGAAAGTGATAGATTCAAGAGAGCGGCCCACGAAACGACAAGTTTTGAAATGCCTGATGGGGATATTCGACCCACTGGGACTTCTAGCCGTATACCTTGTTCACGGAAAGATCCTTCTTCAGGACGTGTGGCGCACTGGACTACAATGGGATGAAAGACTGCCAGAAGAAATATTCGACCGCTGGATAAGGTGGACCGATCTGTTCTGTAAAATCGAAGACCTGCGAATCCCACGGTGCTACTTCAAGAATGCGACCGTGCAAACGTATGAACAACTGCAACTCCACGTCTTTGTTGATGCCAGTGAAGCAGCCTTCTCCGCCGTGGCGTACTTCAGAGTGATGAACACTAACGGAGAAGCAGAGTGTTCTATAGTAGCTGCTAAAACGAAAGTGGCGCCGCTGAAACCACTTTCGATTCCTCGCTTGGAGCTACAGGCAGCGGTTCTTGGTAGCCGCTTAATGGCGTTTGTTCAAGAGATTCACAGCGTCGAAGTAAAAAAGCGATTCCTATGGAGTGACTCTGCAACAGTGCTGGCCTGGTTACGGGCCGATCATCGACGGTACAAACAATACGTAGCCTGTCGAATAGGAGAATTATTGTCAACGACCGATGTTGCCGAATGGCAGTGGATCCCTAGCAAATTGAATCCAGCGGATGCAGCGACAAAGTGGGGTACGAAACCGCTTCCAGGAGCAACCGATGAGTGGTTCACGGGTCCCGAGTTTCTCCGGTTTCCCGAGGAGAATTGGCCAAGGCAGGTCAAACTTTCCGTACAACCTGAAGAAGAATTACGTCCTTGCTTCTTTGTTAAAGAATCAACGATTCCGGAAGTTATAGTAGACTTTTCACGGTTCTCAAAGTGGCGGAAACTGCTAGGTGCAGTGGCGTACTTGCATCGCTTCATAGAGAACTGTCGGCGAAGACTGCGAGGAGAACAATTGGAATTGCTATATCTGAGTCAAGAAGATCTGAAGAGAGCGAAGAACACCATTGTGCGGCTCGTGCAGTGGCAGGAGTTTCCAGATGAAATGGTTCTACTTTCCAAAGGACAAGGCGAATTACCAAAAACTAGCAGCCTTTTTCAGCTAACCCCAACAATAGATGAATGCGGAGTACTGCGCATCGATGGACGAATTGGTGCTGCCACATACACACCGTTCGATACCAGATTCCCGGTGATTCTATCAAAGAAACATCCGGTGACTAAGTTGATAGTGGAGGACTTCCATCGAACATTTCTTCATGGAAACTCTGAAACGGTAGTGAATGAAATAAGACAGTACTACCATGTCTCGCGGCTAAGGACAGTAGTTAAGCAAGTTGCAGCAACGTGCCAGTGGTGCAAGGTGAAGAAGGCAACTCCAAAGGTGCCACGAATGGCGCCACTACCTGTGGCACGTTTGTCCTCGTTCACACGCCCATTCACGCACATCGGTATCGATTTCTTCGGACCACTGCTGGTGAAAGTTGGAAGAAGTACTCCCAAACGCTGGATATGTTTGTTCACCTGTCTAACGACTCGAGCAGTTCATGTGGAAGTCGCCCACAGTCTTTCTACAAATTCCTGTGTGCAATGCGTACGTCGTTTCATCGGTCGTCGAGGAGCGCCAGCAGAGATCTACACAGACAACGGCACAAACTTCCAGGGCGCGGAGCGCCTGCTTCAGGAGCAGCTACGAGGAATACATGGTGAATTGGCAGCTACATTTACGAACACAAACACTAAATGGATTTTCATTCCACCAGCAGCACCCCACATGGGTGGTGCATGGGAACGGATGGTGCGTTCGGTAAAGTCAGCCATGGAAGCCGCATACAACAACGATCGCAAGCTGGATGACGAGGGATTGGAAACACTGGTAATCGAAGCCGAGAGTATTGTCAACAGTCGGCCGCTGACATACCTACCTTTAGAAGCCGCTGAAACAGAAGCTCTCACACCAAATCATTTCCTTCTGGGAAGCTCAACAGGTGTCCGACAGCCTGCAGTACCGTTCAGTGATCCAACAACTGCTTTGAAAAATACTTGGACCCAAATACAACATCAACTGGACGTCTTTTGGAAGCGGTGGATTCGAGAATATCTTCCGATGTTAACCAAACGTATGAAGTGGTTCGGAGAGGTAGCACCAATAGCTGTAGGAGACCTGGTTCTCATTGTGGACGACGCCCGAAGAAATGGCTGGACACGCGGGCGAGTCCAGGACGTCGTAAAAGCAGAAGACGGAAGAATTCGGCAGGCTGTCATTCAAACTGCGAGGGGGATAGTGCGTAGACCGGTGTCAAAGTTGGCTGTATTAGAGGTTGAGTTGGATGGTAAAACTGGGACCGGTGGCCAGTGTTACGGGGGGGAGGATGTTACTGCCAGCACTTCCCCGCGGTGTGACCGCAACCGAACAAGGGCGAAGCACGCTGAAACGTCAACTGTCAGGGAAAGTCAGCAAACGGAACATCAATCAGTTTTGTGAAGCAATTGAATGCACAGGCAAAAGTGTGTGGTGATGAGGGATTATCAAAACTAAAATTAATTTATCTAAATTCTATATTCTACAGCTAAATCCTACGACTACACTAGTTGAACTATAAATACCTAAATCTATTATCACAGTTTGCTCTAGTTATCACAGTGGTTTATCACAGCAGTAAGTTTGTTATAGACTAGAAAAGAAACTTTTTCTAACCTTAACCTAAACACAGATCCTATAGCTAGACGAACATTACGGATAGACACGTTGAAATTAACCTAAAAGGGCACACCGAAAATTGTAAGTTTTCACTACTAAATCTAAACATGCAAATAACAATAAAAAACTATTTCAGCTTAAAGCTGTCGTCACACCCAACATCGGAGTTTGTGAGTTGCTAAAAGAAGCGGTAAAGATCCCTATTTGTTCACGGAACAGAAACATTACAGGAGGTAGTTTTTGCATGCCGTACAGAAAAAGCGGCGTAACAAGATCATCGACTTTGCGTCCACGAAGTCCAACATAAGTAAGGACCTGAAAATGATCCTGTTGAGACTTCGTAAGTCGATGGACGATGCCAAGCAGGATCACGTGAGACTCGTGAAGACCGCAGCAGCAGCGGAACCGGTGAAAGCAAAGGCTAAGAAGTCTATCCAGACGGAGGCCTTCGCTTTCGCAGGAAGTCCAAAAGGTATGGCAGATGCGACTGCTCGTGATAAGCACTCGCAGAAGCGAGTGAGGTAGCCGTCAGCTGAGGAGCTATTTGACGGTGCCCGCATGACTAGAAAGATACTAATTTGAAAGGTTGGCAGTTATGTCGGCAAGTCGGACCCCAACCAAGCGTCCCGGAAAGCTGGAAAGGGTGTGCCTGAAAAGGCTAGCCCGTCCCGGATGCAAGGGGAACGGGGGGTTGCGACCGTTCTAAGGCCCTCAGCAACCACAGAGTAGGGCGAACCAAGGGGAGGATCCCCCTTGGACGAAGGTCGACCGGAAAGTCTGTTAAATTGGGGAGAATTAAGGTAGGCGGGTGGGTAAGTCATCTGACGTTCCCACGAGCCACCGGAGGTGTCTGGAACCAGAACACAAGTCATGAGACTGCAAAGGCCCTGACAGGAGCAAACTGTGTAGTAGGTAGATGCGGCGCCGAAGACCATAAGGCACAAGGCTGCACGAGTCCACCCATTTGTCTGATTTGTACCGGGAAATCCGTGAACGACGACGGGACGAATATCACCACCATAGCGGACCCATACCGAGTACCCGCTGCAAACGGCGATTGGGTCGCGGATAGGACCGGAAAAATGGCGGCGATATGGACGACGGATAAATATCCTGTCCAGGAGTTGGTGTCTACTACCTATGAGGGCCTTGTGGTCGCCAAAGTAAACGGGGTCTTCTTCTGTAGCTGCTAAGCACCTCCGCGTTGGTCGATCGAGCAGTTCACGCAGATGCTAGACTGTATGACGACAGATCCTGCTAGAGTATCTGGTCATGCTAGATGTTGACCTGACTAATGTTGGTACCAAGAGTACCTTTAGTCGGAACGGTGCGGAGTCGATTACTGTGTATAGTTCTGGCCTAACAAGTAGTTCGAACTGGAAAAAAGGCGATAACTACACTCACAGCGATCGCCTGGCGGTTTACTATAGTAACAGTATCGACTACAACTACAACAGGCAGCGGATAGAGGAAGACGCGGCTAGGTCAAGGTCAAGCCCTCGCAGGTGGAAGACATCATACGAAGGGGTATTTAGGGAGGGGGTTAGACGGAGGATGCAGCGAGCACGATCTGAGGAAGAGTGAAATGAACGGCGGGTGGTGTTCGCCGCTGCAAAAGCCGCGCAGAAGACTGAAATAAGAGCAACCAAAAAGGCTTGCTTTGAGGGTCTCTGTCAGAGTCGTAATGACCAAGACGGGAGGTGTAATGGAAAATGGGGATTTTTCCCCGTCATGATCATAGTCTTTGGCCTTCTTTCATAGGACAGCCGAGGACTGGGGTTGGCGATGAGGAGAGGGTCACCGATGTGGAACTTTCGGGGATGGCAAAATCCTTCAGCGTAGGTAAGGCCCCAGATCCAGACAGAGTTCTGAACTTGGCCTTAAAAGGAGCTATTGCAGAGGCTCCCGAGATCTTCAGGTCAGGTATGCAGAAATGCCTGGACAAGGGAGCTTTTCCAGAAGTTTTGAAGTGTGTAAATTAAACGCCTTGTCACGTCCATACCTGCTAATATGCTAATTTTGTGAAATTCAGCATATTGGTCCTTGTCAAAAAATAACCTCAACCCAGCAAAGCAAATCATATAGTTACAGCATCTCAAACTTGCCCATTTTGTATGAAAATCAGCGTTTGTCCGATCAATTATGCAGTTTAGCATGGGCATAATCAAATATACTAAGGGTACTCACTAAACAGATTAAATTGCTGCATAAGCCATGATTTTCTGCGTATTTGAAATGTTTCATGATTTTGTGAATGAAATAATCAAAGATTGCCTTGGTGATCGCGACGTTTAATCAGTTTACGCTGTTAAGTGAATCCGCCTACTATAATTATGTAGTATATTTGGCATAATGCTAATGAGACTGGTGTTCCTCTACTGACATGAGACGTGGACCATGCTCGAGAAGATCTTGCAAGCACTCGGAGTTTTAGAGCTACGCGTGTTAAGGACGATCTTCGGCGATGTGCAGGTGAACAGTGTGTAGCTGAGAAAGATGAATCACGAGCAAGGGCAGTCAAGGCGTGGGTGAATTCAGCATAACGGGTTCGACACCCGGTCGGTCTAGGAACTTTTTGTAATGGAAATGTCCTTGACTTCCTTGGTTATAGAGCGTCTTACTGTCTGCCACACGATATACACATGCAAAATTGGTCGTTGGCAGAGGAATCTTTTAGTTAATAACTGTGGAAGTGTTCATAGAACACTACGCTGCTAACAAGGCTTTGTCCCTGTGAAGAAGAAGAAGCGATCGATTCCAAAGGATAATGTTGGTCTACTTTATTATTTGATAATGTAAAAACCGTACGCACTTCGTAAACTACAGTGTTTTCCTATTGTCTACTAATCGATGGAAACCCTATCAGGGCTGCCGATGGCATCGACATGGTTGTTAGTGTTGCTCCGTTGAATCCACCTATTGGAGATGGTTGTTGGTGATGCTGTGGTTGGTGCTGTTGCAGTTGTACGGGATGTGATTGGGGATGACTTGGAAACTGTGACTGTGGCGGTTCGGGAGATCCGATTGTTGCGAACGAAGCCGTCGTTGGCGCTGGACTTCCCAGATCCGAGACGTGTGTAAGATCGCTGTGATTAGTACGGTCATGTTCGGGTAAGGCCATCTGCTGTATCATCGGAACTATGGAAGGATGTACCGGGGGATTTGTTGGTAGCTGTATTTGTGCTTCAGTTGGCTGAACAACACGATTCTTTCTAGCATTTGTGGACTGTTCGCCAGCTTCGCTTTTCTTCTTTCGGGCACTCTGCTTGTACAACTGAACGCCCTCAACCACAATTCCATGTTTGCGTATTTTGTGTTGTGTCAACATGTAGTTAAATCTGAAAGGTAAAATCGATAATTTACTGTTGTGTTATAGCCACATCACGTGCAACGATATTTACCTGTAATCCGCACCGCAGATATCACAATAAACCCGGTCTCCTGTATGCTTCATGACGTGATAGCGCAATTGATTAGGCCTTGCAAACGCCTTGTCGCAATAGGTGCACTTATGCTTGTAGGGATCATCGTCGTGCAGGAGCATATGCCTCCGAAGACTTTTCCGCCAGCGGCACTTTAGTCCACAGATGCTGCATACAAAGTCCTTCTTCTCGTGGATAGATTCCATGTGGATCTTCAGTTGTTGCTTGATATAGAATCGTCGATCACAGATCGGACAAACGATGTCCTTTTGCTGGGTGTGCGTCAACATGTGGACGTTGAATGTGGCACTGCTTGATAGAATTTTGCCACAGATTTGGCAAACTTGCTTGCAAAGGGATGCCGGTTTCTCGTCGGTGCTCTTGTCTCGTTTTTCTCTGGGCTTACGAGGACCTTTTGGTAGACGAGGTTCATTCTTTCTTGGCCGACCACGTTTCTTTTTCGGCTTTTCTTCGACAAAAGCGTCATTATCTTGGTAAGCTTCATATTTCATCTCTATGCTCTTTCTTAACCTTGCCATTTGTTCTTCTTCAGGCTCATACTCATCATCATCTTCGTCCGTTGCAGAATGACTATCTGAATTAGAAGATGCGTCGAACCCTTTAGGTAAATCGTAATCCGAATCGTAGTTCATGTCCCCAGGTTCCTCCTTTACATCGACATTTGAATGCTCGTCTTCGAGCTTTTCAACATCTGTTGGCACATCATTTCCAAACTCCGTCTTCTTGACTTTTTGCTTCCTTTCCTAGGTCCACAAGCAAATAGTCTGTAGGAAGTTCATTGGGTTCGCTTTCTTCTTTTTTGATCCTCGTTGTAACGACTGCTTCAGTCTCCGGCTTTCTCTCCTCTTCCTCGTCATCATTCTTTATCCCCGCCAGTAAATTGATTAACTTCCCTTGCGCAGCACTACATGTCCTAACAAACCTTATCCAAAACTTCATCATGTGTGCACATGCATCGCACACCCCCCTCGGGAGCGTATCATACTCCCGACTTGATTGCAAGCATATTTCTAGCAGCTTGGCAGTATCGCTGCACTTCATAAGCTTCTCCAGACTGTTCTTCGGCGCTTGCCGTTCCACTTTTGCACATAGCCGGCAGTAGCTTAACGAGCTTGACGCCTCACTACTGCTACCATCCCTGTCCTTCGATTCCGCTATCTCATACTCATTGGCAGCGAAAACCACATCCACAGAAGGCACAACATCTGGCCGGACAAGCGCTACCGGAACCACAGTCCGGTCTAGTTCCTCCGGGCGAAAGTGTCGCTCGCATAGCTTCGGATCCGGGATGTGTTTGCAGTTGGCACGGAATCCCAGGGCTTTGTTCCACGAGCGTATCAGATCTCGGTCATCGGTAGGAAAGCCGAAGAAGCTAACTCCTTGCTGGTCGGTCGTTGAGCTGCAATTCGGTGCGACACATTTCAGTACGTAAGCGTCCATGACGACGGGGTGTCGATGGGTGACTAGGGGTAACTAATCATTTATTTAATGTAAAATAGCAATTCAAATTTCCGAATAACTAATCGACTGAAATAATTTGTTTACTTATGGATAGAATCACTTGCAAAGTTTGTGATGTCTGTGTTGATGACATTCGATGCACTTGCATTCATGAATGCATATGCATTTCATAAAGTAGGAATAGCAGAGCCACCTGGTGGTGAGTTATGAAATCTTTGGACGTCTATCACATGTCTGTCTGGGGTATAATACTACGTTCAGACTAGGCCCTATATTACGTAATATAGAGGGTTTCATGTTATAGGAGCTATATCACCCTCTATATTACATCATATCCCATACAAATGAGCTGTCATCCAATATTACGAACCGAACATGATATCGCGTATATCATGTTCTTTTCGTTATATAAACCGGAAAAGTGATGGTTGGCAACCCGGCCTACATAGCGCTGGGCGATATTTTATGTTGCGAAACGTCAAGTCGCTCGCAACCAAAACAAAAACTTTAGAAAAAATCGAAAAAAAAACTTCCTGCACTCGGTCTCTAGAGTTTCTTCCACAGTTTCTTTGGAAAACCTGAAAAGCAACGCAAGCCAAGAAGCTCAATGGAACGGGAAGGAAGAAAGCCGGAACATCAACAACAGCATTTTCCCGTGAATCCCTCCAGCAGTTATTCAGAAACTTCTTCAACAGATCCGATAGGGAATACCGTGCCTCCAGGAGAACTATGAGAAGGAATTCTGCAGAACAATTTCCACCAGCCCCACGGGAATTCCTCAAGACGCTCCCCGAGAATTCCTTCAGCGTTTATGTGCGAATCCGTGAACATTCCGCGAACATTTTTCACCAGGCTGCATCATGAGAAATTCATAAACATTTTCGTAGGAAATTCCCCGGGAATTCTATGTATGTAGGTAGGTATGTAGGTGAATTGCAACAGAAACTCCCCCAGTGTTTTCCTGGGAATTGTTGCAAGATAACCATGATTAAATGAGAAAATCATTTAGTGGATTTATTCCAAGGTTATCATGGAATTTATCCAGTAGTTTTTCAAAAACCAGCAGCTCCACGGGAATTCATCTATACAAGTTTCCCGTGGATGAGCTCGCCGCATAATTTCTCTTGGTTCTCCTCCGTGTTCTCCAGTAATACCTAATACTTTCGGGAGTTCCGCTGAAACATGTCCTCCGAAATTACTCCGGAATTGTCCAACAAATTTCTCCAAAACTTTCCCGAAGTACGTCCATAATTTTCATGAAAATTCATCCAGAAGTTATCCAAATGTTTTTCCAAGATTTATTCCCCGACTATATATCTAGGAGTTTTCAGAGATATTCCTATAGAAACTACCCGTAAATTCAAGCAGCATCTTTATGAGAATTCTACCAGGTGCTTCCTGGGAATTCCTCCCGGAGTTTCCCGTGAATCCCGCTAGGAGTTTCACGTGCATTTTGCCAGAAGTTCCACGTGAATTCTCACACGATTTCCCATTGAGATTTTTCAGGCTTTCTTCGATTATTCCTCCAGGAGCTTCGTGGGAACAATTAGGCGAATTCCGCGAAAACTTTTCCAGGACTTTACAGGCAATACGTCCATAATTTCCATCAGAATTCGAGCAGAAATTACTCGGGATTTTTTCCAAGTTATCCCCCGAAACACACCATGGATTTATCGAGAAATCTCGTAAGAAATTACCTGGGTTCCCCGGAAATTTCTTCTAGAATTCCCCGGGAATTTCTCTAGTTCTTCGGGAATTCCTCCTGAAGTAAACTGGAAATTTCTCTTGGATTTCCCCAAAAATGTCTGCCGCAGTTTTCTGGCAATCCCTCCAGGGGATCCATAGGACTCGGGAATTTTTCCAGGAGTTTCTTGGAAATTTATCCAGAAGTTTCTGGAGAATTCCTACAGAAGTTACTTGGCAAACCAACCAGGAGTTCTTCAGAAGTTCATCGGGAGTTTCTCCAGGAGTTCAACGGAGGTTCTACCGACAGTTCGTCGGGGGTTTCACCAGGAGTCCCCAAGAATTCCTGCAGAAATTGATAAAAATTTCTCCAGGAGTTCCCTGGGAATTCCACATGTAATTTCCGGGATTTTTTCCAGGAGTTCTTCGGAAATTTCTCCTGCAGTTCCTCGAGATTACCCCGTTCCCTGGGAATTGCACATGTAGTTTCCAGGATTTTTTCCAGGAGTTCCCCGGAAATTCCTCCAGAGTTCTTTGGGAATTCTTCCAGGATTTCTGCGGAAATTTCTCTAGGATGTCCCTGGAAACTCCTTGGGAATTTCTCCAGAATTTCTCACCGGAGATTCTCGAGGGTTTCACCAGGAGTTCTCCGGGAATTTCTACAAGAATTCCTTCAGACCAATGGTCGGAAATTCCTACAGAAGTTTCCTGAGAATTGTTCCAGAAGTTCCTCGGGAATTCCTCCAAGAGTTCCTCACAAATTTCTCCAGGAGTTCTTCGGGAATTTCAAAATGAGTTCCTCAGTAATATTTTCAACTGCTCCTCGAGAATTGTTCTACCTGTTCCCTGGAAATTTCTCCAAGAGTTCCACGGGAATTTCTTTAGGAGTTCTTAAGAAATTCCACCAGAATCTTCCAGGGATTTCCACAAGGAAATCCACGAGAACTCTTCTAGAAGTTTCTCGGGCATTCTTATAGGAGTTGCTCAGAAATTTCTGGGAAATATTCCAGGATTTCCCAGGGAATTTCTACAAAAATCCCCAAGAATTTCTCCAGGAATTCATAGGGAATTAATCCAGGAGTTCCTTGGGAATTTCTTCAGGCGTTCCTTTGGACATCTTCCTGGAGCTCCCCGGAAATTCTTCCAAGAGTTCTCTGAAAATTCATCCGTAAATTTCCCAATAATTCTACCAGGAGTTTCTGGACAATTTCTCCAGGAGATCATCGAAAATTTCTCCTGGAGGATTTCCGAGGATCTCCTGGGGGAATTCCGGGGAATCTTCTGGAGGAATTCCCTATGAACTTCCGGAAGAGCTCCCAGAGAACTAATGAAGATATTCCTGAGGAACTCTTGGAGGAATTTTTGAGGAACTCTTGGAAAAATTCTCAAAGAATTCACCAGGAAAACCTGACGAAATTCTCGAGGAACTCTAGTAGGAATTCCTAGAGGGTTTCCCTAGGAACTCCTGAAGGATTTCCTAAGGAAATCCTGGAGGATTTCCCGCGGAACTCCTGGAGGATTTCCCGAGGAAATTCTGGAGGATTTCTAGAGGAACTCCTGGAGGATTTTCCGAGAAATTCCTGGAGTTCCCTGAGGAACTCCTGAAGGGAAGGATTTCCGGGGAACTCCTAGAGGGTTTCCCGGAGAAGTCTTGGCGTGAATCCAGGAAAATTCCTGGAGGAATTCTAAAGAAACTCCTGGAGGAATCGATGATAAACTCCTGGAGGATTTTCTCAGTTCTCAGGAAATCCTTCCAGCAGATCCCAGGAAATCCTTCCAGGAGTTCCCCGGAAATCCTTCCAGGAGTTCCCCGGAAATCCTTCCAGGAGTTCCCCGGAAATCCTTCCAGGAGTTCCCCGGAAATCCTTCCAGGAGTTCCCCGGAAATCCTTCCAGGAGTTCCCCGGAAATCCTTCCAGGAGTTCCCCGGAAATCCTTCCAGGAGTTCCCCGGAAATCCTTCCAGGAGTTCCCCGGAAATCCTTCCAGGAGTTCCCCGGAAATCCTTCCAGGAGTTCCCCGGAAATCCTTCCAGGAGTTCCCCGGAAATCCTTCCAGGAGTTCCCCGGAAATCCTTCCAGGAGTTCCCCGGAAATCCTTCCAGGAGTTCCCCGGAAATCCTTCCAGGAGTTCCCCGGAAATCCTTCCAGGAGTTCCCCGGAAATCCTTCCAGGAGTTCCCCGGAAATCCTTCCAGGAGTTCCCCGGAAATCCTTCCAGGAGTTCCCCGGAAATCCTTCCAGGAGTTCCCCGGAAATCCTTCCAGGAGTTCCCCGGAAATCCTTCCAGGAGTTCCCCGGAAATCCTTCCAGGAGTTCCCCGGAAATCCTTCCAGGAGTTCCCCGGAAATCCTACCAGGAGTTTCCCGGAAATCCTTCCAGGAGTTCCCCGGAAATCCTCCAGGAGTTCCCCGGAAATCCTCCAGGAGTTCCGCGGGAAATCTTCCAGGAGTTCCGCGGGAAATCCTCCAGGAGTTCCTCGGAAAATCCTCCAGGAATTTCCCGAGAAATCCTCCAGGAGTACCGCGAGAAATCCTCCAGGAATTCCGCGAGAAATTCTCCAGGAGTTCCCCGTGAAATTCTCCAGGAGTTCCCCGGGAAATTCGCCAGGAGTTCCCCGGGAAATTCTCCAGGAGTTCCGCGGGAAATCCTCCAGGAGTTCCGCGGGAAATCTTCCAGGAGTTCCGCGGGAAATCCTCCAGGAGTTCCGCGGGAAATCCTCCAGGAGTTCCGCGGGAAATCCTCAAGGAGTTCCGCGGGAAATCCTCCAGGAGTTCCGCGGGAAATCCTCCAGGAGTTCCGCGGGAAATCCTCCAGGAGTTCCGCGGGAAATCCTCCAGGAGTTCCGCGGGAAATCCTCCAGGAGTTCCGCGGGAAATCCTCCAGGAGTTCCGCGGGAAATCCTCCAGGAGTTCCGCGGGAAATCCTCCAGGAGTTCCGCGGGAAATCCTCCAGGAGTTCCGCGGGAAATCCTCCAGGAGTTCCGCGGGAAATCCTCCAGGAGTTCCGCGGGAAATCCGCCAGGAGTTCCGCGGGAAATCCTCCAGGAGTTCCGCGGGAAATCCTCCAGGAGTTCCGCGGGAAATCCTCCAGGAGTTCCGCGGGAAATCCTCCAGGAGTTCCGCGGGAAATCCTCCAGGAGTTCCGCGGGAAATCCTCCAGGAGTTCCGCGGGAAATCCTCCAGGAGTTCCGCGGGAAATCCTCCAGGAGTTCCGCGGGAAATCCTCCAGGAGTTCCGCGGGAAATCCTCCAGGAGTTCCGTGGGAAATCCTCCAGGAGTTCCGCGGGAAATCCTCCAGGAGTTCCGCGGGAAATCCTCCAGGAGTTCCGCGGGAAATCCTCCAGGAGTTCCGCGGGAAATCCTCCAGGAGTTCCGCGGGAAATCCTCCAGGAGTTCCGCGGGAAATCCTCCAGGAGTTCCTCGGAAAATCCTCCAGGAGTTTCGCGGGAAATCCTCTAGGAGTTCCGCGGGAAACTCTCCAGGAATTTCCCGAGAAATCCTCCAGGAGTACCGCGAGAAATCCTCCAGGAATTCCGCGAGAAATTCTCCAGGAGTTCCCCGTGAAATTCTCCAGGAGTTCCCCGGGAAATTCGCCAGGAGATCCCCGGGAAATTCGCCAGGAGTTCCCGGGAAATTCTCCAGGAGTTCCCCGGGAAATTCTCCAGGAGTTCCCCGGAAAATTCTCCAGGAGTTCCCCGGGAAATTCTCCAGGAGTTCCCCGGGAAATTCTCTAGGAGTTCCCCGGGAAATTCTCCAGGAGTTCCCCGGGAAATTCTCCAGGAGTTCCGCGGGAAATCCTCCAGGAGTTCCGCGGGAAATCTTCCAGGAGTTCCGCGGGAAATCCTCCAGGAGTTCCGCGGGAAATCCTCCAGGAGTTCCGCGGGAAATCCTCCAGGAGTTCCGCGGGAAATCCTCCAGGAGTTCCGCGGGAAATCCTCCAGGAGTTCCGCGGTGAATCCTCCAGGAGTTCCGCGGGAAATCCTCCAGGAGTTCCGCGGGAAATCCTCCAGGAGTTCCGCGGGAAATCCTCCAGGAGTTCCGCGGGAAATCCTCCAGGAGTTCCGCGGGAAATCCTCCAGGAGAATTTCCGGGGAACTGCTGGGAGGATTTCCGGGGAACTGAAGGAAGGATTTCCGGAGAGCTACTGGAAGTATTTGCAGGGAACTGCTGGAAGGATATCCGGGAAACTGCTGGAAGGATTTCCTGGGAACTCCAGGAAGGGTTTCCGGGGAAATGCTGGAAGGATTTCCGGTAAACTGCTGGAAGGATTTCCGATGAACTGCTGGAAGGATTTCCTGGGAACTGCTGGAAGGTTTTCCGGGGAATTGCTGGAAGGATTTCCAGGGAACTGCTGGAAGGATTTCCGGGCAGCTGCTAGAAGGATTTCCTGGGATCTGCTAGAAGGATTTCCGGGAAACTTCTGGAGGGATTTCCGGCGAACTGCTGGAAGGATTTCCTGGGAACTGCTGGAAAGTTTTCCGAAGAACTGCTGGAAGGATTTCCGGGGAACTGTTGGAGGGATTTCCGGGGATTTCCTGGAGGGATTTCCGGGAAACTGCTGGAGGGATTTCCGGGGAACTGCTGGAAGAATTTCTTGGTAACTGCTGGAAGGATTTCCAGGGAACTCCTGGAGGGATTTCCGTGGAACTCCTGGAAGAATTTGCAGGGGACTGCTGGAAGGATATCCGGGGGATTGCTTGAACGATTTCTTGGGATCTGCAGGAAGGATTTCCGGGGTACTCCTGGAAGGATTTCCTGGGAACTGCTGGAAGGATTTCCTGGAATCTTCTGGAAGAATTTCCGGGGAACTGCTTGAACGATTTTCGTGTAACTGCTGGAAGGATTTCCTGGGAACTGTTGAAAGGATTTCCGGGGAACTGCTCGAAGGATTTCCTGGGATCTGCTGGAAGTATTTCCGAGGAACTGCTGGAAGGATTTCCTGGGAACTGCTAGAAGGATTTCCGGAGAACTGAAGGAAGGATTTCCAGAGAGCCACTGGAAGAATTTCCGGGGAACTGCAAGAAGGATTTCCTGAGAACTGAAGGAATAATTTCCGGACAGCTACTGGAAGAATTTGCAGAGAACTGCTGGAAGGATATCCGGGGAGCTGCGGGAAGGATTTTCGGGGAACTGCTGGAAGGATTTTCTGGTAACTGCTGGAAGGACTGCAAGGAAACTGCTGGAAGGATTGCCAGGGAGCTGGAAGGTTTTCCGAGGAACTCCTGGAAGGATTTCCGGGGAACTTCTGGAAGGATTTCCGGGGAACTGCTGCAAGAATTTCCGGGGAACTGCTAGAAGGATTTCCTGGGATCTGCTGCAAGGATTTCCGGAGAACTGCTAGAAGGATTTCCTTGGATCTGCTGCAAGGATTTCTGGGGAACTGCTGGAAGGATTTTCTGGTAACTGCTGGAAGGACTGCCAGGGAACTGCTAGAAGGATTGCCAGGGAACTCCTGGAAGGTTTTGATAGAATGAAAAGCGTCTGACCAGGTGTAGTGACTAACAAAGAATGATTTATTGAGGGGATACAAATCCAATGCTTACTATGATAACATCCCCCCTTAAGTGTGTATTTGTATTAAACCTAATAACTTCATTTCTTCTTGCAGCTTGGGTCCAGGTAACGCCTTGGTCAGGATATCTGCCGCTTGAAGATTGGAAGCTACGTGTTCAAGCTTGATCGACTTCGCCTCCACTTGCTCTCTAACGAAGTGGTGTCGCACGTCGATATGCTTAGTCCTCGCCGAGTAGCCCATCTCCTTCTCAGCCAGGCATATTGAGCTCTTGTTGTCGCACTTGATGATCAGAGACTCGTTGATGCTGTACAGCTCACGGATGAACCCTCGCCACCAGACGGCCTCTTGAGTGACTGTGGAAAGTGCCATGTACTCCGCTTCAGTGGTTGATAAAGCAACAGTTGCTTGTTTTCTGGAACTCCAGGAAACCGCTCCGCCACATTGCAGAAATACATACCCACTGACTGATCGCCTCGTCTCCGGATCGTTCGCCCAGTCGGCATCGCTGTATCCAGAAAACGCCGGATCCGCATCTCTCCTGTATGTCAGCTTGCACTGCTTGGTCCCCTTGAGGTATCGCAAAATCCTTTTGGCCGCTGTCCAGTGTGGAAGGCCCGGATCGCTGCAGAACGAACTTACCACGCTTACCGCGTGACTGATGTCTGGCCTCGTGCACTGCGCGATGAACTGAAGACCTCCAATCAGCTCGCGAAATGGAACTTGCTTCATTCTTTCACGTTCCCCCTCATTTCGTGGGCTCATCGTCTTCAGCAGTCGCTGGTTCGCGTCCAGCGGGGTCGATACTGGATTGCAATCCACCATGTTGAATTTCTCGAGCAATTCCTCGATGTACCGCTCCTGATCGATGGAAACAGCGTCGTCGGTTCTGGTGACACGCAGACCCAGAATCTGCTTGGATTGGCCTAGGTCCTTCATCCGGAATTCGTCGCACAACTGCTGCTTCACATCGTCGACCATACCTTGATCGTTGGAGAACAAAAGAAAGTCGTCGACGTAGACCGCCACGATGATGATCTTGCCACTTTCTATCTTGTAGTACACGCATGTGTCGTACTTCGAGCGCTTCAGCCCCATCCGCTTTAGCTTCTGGTCCAGCTTGATGTTCCAGACTCTGCTGGCCTGCTTGAGGCCGTAAAGAGCCTTCTTCAGTCGGCAGACCTGCCTGGGTGCGGCTTCGTTCCGGAATCCTTCCGGCTGCTCCATGTATATCTCCTCACCGTCCAGATCGCCTTGGAGGAACGCCGTCACAGCGTCCATCTGGTACACGATGAGATTCAGCTGCGCGGCCAGCGCAAGGAGGTGTCGAATGGTGGCGTAGCGGACAACGGGAGAATACGTCTCGCAGTAGTCCACTCCTTTCACTTGCGAGAATCCTTTTATCACAAGTCTTGCCTTGTAACGCTCGATGGTGCCGTCCGGATTGGTTTTGACCTTGAAGACCCACTTGTTCTTCAGAGCTTTCCGTCCCTTCGGAAGATCCACCAGACACCACGTCTCGTTCGCGTTCAACGCATCGAATTCTGCCTCCATCGCTTCAATCCATCGGTCCCGATCGTCCCGGCTTAGCGCTTCCTGCAGCGTATCAGGGTCCTTGGATACCTGTGGAATGTATTCCGGCGAGAGATGGTGGCCGTTATCAGAAGAAACATCCAACTTGCCTTGGACTGGGCGCCCCCAGTCACTGTGCCCAGTTGCGTGTTGCATTCCAACAGCTACTTCCTTCGAGTGTGACGGGAGCGCAGTGCTGTCCAAGCTCCCGTGCTGTGAAACACGTCCTCGTCCTGGTTCTCGTTCTTCTCGTCGTCGATTCTGGGGAGTTTCAAACTTTTGAGGCAAGACACTGTAAGTAACCTTAAAATCTGCATACTTGCCTGGGAATCGGCGCTCCCTCACGCTGCGCCTCATCGTAGGATGTTGAGAAAAATGCGAGGGGAGCGCAAGCGGTTGTTGCTGACCCTGTGGCTCTTCTAGCACACTGTCCGCCGACGTCGTCGTCTCCCTCTCTGCGCTTCTGACGTCACAGTCAGCAACGGTTTGTTGCTGGTTGACCACGGTGTCCTGTTGACCGCCATCCATGATCTCTTCCTGATCAATTCTCGTAAAAACCATCGGTTCGACGGTCTCCTCCGGTACCGGAACCTCCGCTACCTGGCGCTCATCCAGTATTACCACGTCCCGACTTTCAAAAACTTGATTGTTCTTCGGGTTGAACATTCGATAGGCTTTGGAACACTCCGAATAGCCGATCAGGATACACGGCTCTGACTTGGGGTCCCACTTCGCACGCTTCACCTTCGGCACGTGAGCCATCGCTCTTGACCCGAAGACTCGTAGATTGGACAGATCCGGTTTCCGTCCCGTAAACTTCTCGAAAGGGGTGACGGAGATGCCCTTCGTCGGTGATCGGTTGATCAAATGAACGGCTGTCGACGTCGCTTCCGCCCAAAATCGTTTGTCCAACTTGCCGTCAAACATCAGACTTCTCGCACGCTCCTGAATCGTCCGGTTCATGCGCTCAGCCAACCCATTTTGCTCCGGATTGTGAGGCACGGTCGTCTCGTGGCGAATGCCATCCGCCTTGAGAAAATCCTCGAATTGCTTACCGGTATATTCGCCGCCGTTGTCGGTTCGCAGACACTTCAGCTTCTTCCCAGTCTGGGTTTCGGAGTAGGCCTTGAACTCCTTGAACGCCTCGAACACATCCTTCT
Organism: Aedes albopictus; assembly: GCF_035046485.1. Lineage (NCBI taxonomy): Eukaryota > Metazoa > Arthropoda > Insecta > Diptera > Culicidae > Aedes > Aedes albopictus. Next base: position 218,910,968 of record NC_085136.1, on the reverse strand, counting down.
TGGCCTTCAGAAAATAGACGAAGGTCATCCTGCTCGCATCATCGATAAAGGTGACGAAATACTTGTTCCCGCCAAGGGAAGGCTTCTCCATTGCTCCGCACACGTCCGAATGCACGACCTCGAGAAGATCGCTTGCTCTCGTGCCACCGGATTTGAACGGTAACCTCTGATGCTTCGCCTCGATGCAAGGGACACAAGGTGACATCGTCCCGCTTGAGATGTCCATGCCGACCACCATGCCAGGTAATCGCTTCACACTGTCCACGTTAAGGTGCCCCAGTCGCCGATGCCAAATCTCCAGACTGGTGGCTGGTCGTGCCACACACGCACTCGTTTGACCAACCTGGTTCAGTTGGTAGAGGCCGTCCTTCTCGCGGCCCGTGGCGATAACTTCTCCAGTTGTTTCGTCCTTGATCACACACGATTCCCTCGAGAATGTTACGCAATAGCCCTTCTTGCAGATGCGACTCACAGAAAGGAGATTTACTGCGAGGTCTGGAACACAGAGCACGTTAGAAATATCTAGCCTACAGCACTCACCTTCCACATCAGCATCCAGCTCGACGGTCCCCGTGGCCACAACCGGTATTTCGGAAGCGTCTGCCACAAAAATGGTCTGTGCCACCTGCTTGGTGCCAACTAGAATACTCTCGTCTCTGCACATGTGGTCGCCGGCTCCAGAGTCCAATATCCACTCGTCCAGGGAGTTCCGCTTCTTGCACGCCAAGAGTGCCTTCTTTTTCGTGCTCCGGGAATTCTTCTCGCTCTTCGTTGTCGACTTCTGTGGACACTCCGACGCGTAGTGCCCAAGCTTCTCGCACTTGAAGCACCGCATGACTGACTTGTCCTTCTTCCTGCTACCTTGCTTCGGACCAGTCGCTAATGCCCCACTTGAACCGCCAGCCCTGGTGCCGGGCTCGATCGTCACGTCCTGGAGAATCTTCGACTTCACCCAGTCTGCCGTCCACTTGATACCTGATGCGTCCATTCCCATGACCATCGGTTCGTATCGTTTCGGCAGCCCCATCATGAGGATCAGCGACATCCATTCGTCGTTGAGGGGGAAACCGATCTCCTGCAGCTTCTGGCTTGTGGTCAAAATTTCATCCACGTACTCCTCCACGGAAGAACAGTCCTCGAGTTCCAACCGCATCAACTTCCGCAGCAGGCTAATCTTCCGATACTTCCCGCTGTCCTGGAAGGCGGTCCGAAGGCTGTGCCAAGCTTCTTTGGCTGTCCGGGCATTTTGAACGAGGCTATAATTATACCTCTCGATACTGAGGCAAATTGTCGCCAAGGCACGGTCCGACAAATCCTCGCTGATCTGCACGTCGTCCGGGGAATTCACAGCTCGCCAGGTTCCCTCCTTAATCATCACCATTCGCATTCCGAACGCCCACGCCGCGTAATCGTCACGGCCCTTCAGCTTCTCCAGGGATTGATGAGACGCACTGCTGAACGGAACTCGCTGGTCGTACACTCTTGCTTCCTGGTTTCCCCCGGGGGCCATCTCCCTTCGGCTGCCGGAACCGATAGCTTGAGCAGGACCGTTTGGCGGTAGTCCGTCTTCGACCGGAAATCCATCTTGAGCTGCTGGTGGTGGCAGGAACGCTTCTCCAGATCTTCTCACGGACATGCTTCAGATGAAAAAATCTTGCAGACTTCTTGAGGAAAAAATTTTCACTTTTCGGCTTGTTGTTTGGCCGGTTGCTAGGCTACACCAGTCGGTAAGAGCTATCCTGGGCTCATAACCTGATAGAATGAAAAGCGTCTGACCAGGTGTAGTGACTAACAAAGAATGATTTATTGAGGGGATACAAATCCAATGCTTACTATGATAACAGGTTTTCCGGGGAACTCCTGGAAGGATTTCTGAGGAACTGCTGGAAGGATTTCCGGGGAACTGCAGGAAGGATTTCCGGGGAACTGCTGGAATGATTTTCGGGGAACTGCAGAAAGGCTTTCCCGTGGAACTCCTGGAAGGATTTACGATGTGCTGGAAGGATATCCGGGGAACTGCTGAAAGGATTTCCGGAGAACTATAGGCAGGATTTTCGGAGAACTGCGGGAATAATTTCCGGGGAACTGGAGAAATTCTCGAAAAGCTTCGGAAAGAATTCCCGGAAAACTTATGGTGGAATTTCCGAAAAGCTCCTGGAGGAATTTCCGGGTATCTCCTAGAGAAATCCAGGGAATCTCCTGGAGGAAGTCCCGGTGGTCTCTTGGATGAATTTCTGGGGGTCTTCTGGAGGAATTTCCGCTGAACTCCTGGATGAATGCCCAGGCAACTAATAGAAGAATCCCTTGAATTAACTCCTGGAGAAATTGTAGAGCAATTTCTGTGGAACTTCTAGAGGATTTGCCAATGAACTCCTGGAGGGATTCCCGAGGAACTCTTGTAGGGATTCCCTGGGAACACCTGAAGAGATATCCGTGGTACTCCTGGAGCAATTCCCAAAGCTCTTCTGAAAGAATTTTCGAGAAATATATTGATCTATTGAAAGAATTCCTATTGAAATGCTTGATTAATTACCGGGAAATTCTTAAGAAATTGGAGAAGAACTCATGAGAACGCCAGTGAATCTCCGCTGGTGGGACTTCCGGTGAACTCCTGAAGGTATATCGGGGAAACTCATGCACGAATAATCTGGATTTATGTGAAAAAAATCTCTGGAAACTTCTGAGAAACACCTGCAGGAACTGTTGGGGAACTCCTGTAGGAATTTCCGTAGAACTCTAGGTGGAATTCTTGAGGTGCTTCTGGTCTCTGGAGCAGTTTCCGGTGATTTCCTGTGGAACTCATGGAAATATTCCAAATGAAATTCTGGAGCCGAGAAAATCCTGGAGCAATTCTGCCACAAATGGTACATGAATTCTTGGCGAGATTCTTAAGGATTTCCCATTTATTCACGGAAAAATAACGGAGGGATTTCTAGCAAATTCTTGGAGGAATTCACCTTGACTTCTGGAGGAATTCCCGTGGGAATGCCTAGAAAACTTGCTGGGAACTCCAGTAGAAAATCTTGGGCACTACTGGAGAAATTACCTGAGAACTCCTGAATCAATTTACGGGAAACTCCTGAAAGAATACCTGGAGGGCTCTTACACTAATTCTCGGGGACCTCCAGGAGGACTACCCGGTGAACTGGCCAAGCTCTTTTAGATGTTCCCGATGAAGGAAATCCCACCAATGCAATCAGGTTACGGAATGTTCACAAGAATTTTTTGGAATGCCGTCAGCGTTTCGTACAAATAGTCTTCAATATACTGCCCGTAATTCACTTTAAGTTCCGTATCTGCGAACCAGACTATCTCCGCAATCCTTTCTTGAGAAATCAGAATCCTGGAATCATTAATTTGCAGCAAATTTTCACCGAAACCTTCACCATATCGATAGAAATGAATATTTTCTGTAAGTTTACGCGCAATGTTATTGTTTTTTCAGCTCGCCAACATAAACGTCAAGCTATATCATGTCGGCGTAGTGTGAACGCCTTTCTTGATATAGGATATCATCTCGCTATATTACGTGATATAGAGCGTAGTCTGAACATGGTATAATAACACTCCTTCACATAATTTTTGAACTCGGTTAGTTGATGATCATATTTAGAATCATGCCCCGACATCGAAAACTTTCTATTTTCAGTTCTGAGCACCCACAGTGGTGCAGAAGGCCGAATTGAAAGATCTCCATCTTGGGCGATTGCCCGCCATCGCCTTGACTTGTGGCCAGGTCAAATTTTTGTCGACTTGATTTATTTCGTTGTTGAGGCTGCGCCGCAATAAGCCTTTGAGTCTGCCTCTGTTGCAATGTTTGCTTGCTTGCAGATTTCGTTCCCGCCAATGCGTAGTGTGGCTGATCCACCTCAATTTTCGCTCCTGAATTTATGTCACTATCGGCTTTTGATGACATCGACGATGGAGCTCTACGGTGGAGATCCAATTATGAGGCCACCATGCACCAGGCATCTATAAGTTTCACTGGCGTACAGCAGCACAGAATTCACGTTCGAATTAAAAATTCGGATGTTGGTGCGTCGACTAATCGGTTGTTTTGCCATACATTTCTTAAACTCGCAAAAGCAGCCCTCCCATTCTTGATTCGTGTACCAATGGCGATCTTGGTGCCGCTACTTGGTTACCAAGATTTTGGAAGCTTTCAACATTTTCCATTGCTTGCCCAGCTACCGTGACGCTGGAATGATTGACCGTGTTTACATCCAACGATTTGATCATGTTGGCGTTGATGGTGAGATTTTTCGCCGAGGAGCGGTGGGTCTGATCATCGAGCTTACTCTGGGTATCAGATCGCCGTTGAGCTAGTGTCGTCCATGGTAATGGGCTGCCACAGCAACCCACGATTTAATTCACGATCAATCGTACCTATCTCGTCGACAAGACACCGTTGTGCAATACTCTACATGGAAACGCCCTGATACGTGCTTCAATGAGGCCGATGATTTTCTCAGGAACACCCTTCAGCCTGAGGGCTTCCCACATGATTTCGTGGTTTATACGCTCGAAAGATTTCCGTAATCAATGAACACCAGGTAGAACGACTCTTGCAATTCATTGATTTGCTCCAGGATGATCGGAGCGTGACAATATGGTCCACACAGGATCGTCCGGTACGGAATCCTGCTTGCTGCCTTCGGAGAGTTGCGTCAATCTTCTCATCTCAGATGATATGTGATGTGCCCGGGGCTCTGATCGATTTCATGGCTACGGATGGCTGCTACCTCGGCTGCTACTATCTCCTGCAATTATGGAGCTTCGGTGTTGACACGGGTAGTGCGTCGAACCCTTGGCGGATCATGCTGAGGTGCTCATGGCGTGGTCGATACTAGAAAAAGGTTTCAACTGGTCAACCTGGTCGGTCAATAGCCAGACGTGTCCAGACGTGTCCTTCACAGACATTGTAGCATTCATCTTAGTCCCACTAAGGTGACGTGAAACATCGTAGAGGAGACGGATGTCGCCGGTATTTGCGGCTTTCTCGCCTTCGTCGGCTAGAAAGTCCGCCCACGCTCTTTTGTCCCGTCTACATGAACGCATCACTTCCTCCTCGAGAGCCGAATAGCGCTGACAGGCTACGGCTTTGGCTCCTCGTGTTTTCGCTCGCTCTATCGCGGCTTTGGCTTTCCTTCGCTCCTCCATCTTCCTGTAGGTATCATCTGTGATCCTCTGCTTTCTCCGGGTGCGTAGCTCATTATTCTTACTTACCTTACCGATCAGGCTAAGGCCGGGGTGGCCTCTGCTGTACATAGTAGCCGCCTCCATTCCACTCGGTCCATGGCTGTTTGTCTCCAGTTCCGCACTCTGCGCAGGGTCCGCAGATCGTCCTCCACTTGGTCGACCCACCTAGCTCGCTGCGCTCCACGTCTTCTTGTACCGGTCGGATGACTCTCGAGAACCATTTTAGTCGGGTTGCTATCCGACATCCTGATGACGTGACCCGCCCACCGTAGCCTCCCGATTTTCGCGGTGTGGATGATGGTTGGTTCTCTCAGCAGCTTATGCAGCTCGTGGTTCATTCGCCTTCTTCAAGTCCCGTCTTCCATCTGCACTCCACCGTAGATGGTACGCAACACCTTCCGTTCGAAAACTCCAAGGGCGCGTTGGTCCTCTGCACGTAGGGTCCATGTTTCGTGCCCATAGAGGACGACCGGTCTAATCAGCGTTTCTTGGATAGTTAACTTCGTGTTACGGCGAACTTTATTCGATCGCAGAGTTCTGCGGAGTCCAAAGTAAGCACGATTTCCTGCCACAATGCGCCTCTGAATTTCTCTGCTGGTGTCGTTGTCGGCGGTTACCAGTGAGCCCAAGTACACAAATTCTTCAACCGCCTCGATTTCATCACCGTCGATATAAATTCGGGGTGGCGGGCGCGCTGATTCCTCCCTGGAGCCCTTTGTCATCATGTACTTTGTCTTCGACACATTAATGAGTAATCCGATTCGTCTGGCTTCACTCTTTAGTCGGATGTACGTTTCCGCCATCGTCTCAAATTTACGAGCAATAATATCAATATCATCAGCGAAACCAAGCAGCTGAACGGACTTTGTGAAAATCGTTCCACTCGTGTTTATCCCCGCTCTCCTAATTACACCCTCTAAAGCAATGTTGAACAGCAAGCACGAAAGACCACCACCTTGCCGTAACCCTCTGTGAGATTCGAAGGGACTCGAGAGTGTCCCTGATACTCGAACTACGCACATCACTCGATCCATCGTCGCCTTGATCAACCGTGTCAGTTTATCCGGGAATCCGTATTCGTGCATAATCTGCCATAGCTGTTCTCGATCGATTGTATCATACGCCGATTTGAAATCGATGAACAAGTGATGTGTGGGCACGTTGTACTCGCGGCATTTCTGCAACACCTGGCGGATGGCGAACATCTGGTCCGTTGTAGCGCGTTCACCCATAAATCCAGCCTGATATTGCTCCACGAACTCTCTTGCAATCGGTGATAGTCGGCGGCATAGAATTTGAGAGAGTATCTTGTAGGCAGCGCTCCAGTAGTGTGATTGCGCGGTAGTTCCCGCAATCCAACTTGTCGCCCTTTTTGTGGATGGGACACACTATACCTGCCATCCATTCCTCCGGTAATACTTCCTCCTCCTAAATCTTGGTAATGACCCAGTGTAGTGCTCTCACCAGTGCTTCTCCACCGTATTTTAGAAGCTCGCTTGGTAGTTGATCTGCTCCAGCGGCTTTGTTGTTTTCAACCGGTCAACCTCCTCCTCAATCTCTTGGAGGTCAGGGGCCGGAAGTCTTTCGTCCTGTGCACATACTCCTAGATCTGTTACCACGCCAACGTCGGTACTTGCAATGTCGCCATTGAGGTGCTCATTGTAATACTGGCGCCACCTCTCGACCACCTTACGCTCGCTCGTAAGAATATTCCCGTGATTATCTCGGCACATGTCGGCTTGTTGCACAAAGCCTCTGCGCGTATTTATCAACGTATCAAGATTGTACCTGTAACCGTTGGTTTCAAAGTAAGGCATTGGCTTTGCCAAGTGCATATGGCGAGCGTACCTCCTTTCAAATACACCGTGCCCATTGAGAACAAGTACCGCCACCTAGGTGTGAATTATTATGAATTCATTTTCTAAACATTTATTAGGTCAACTAAATTTACACTAATACACGGAAACTCCAATGTTCGAAAAATACATAATTCTCGGGATGAGTTAAAGAGGGCAGGTCAATCCATACACGGAGCCTAGGAGTTATTCCGATTTGACGGATTCCATCTTTCTGGCTCAAGACTTCGAGGAAATTAGAAGTGCGCGGCGCGTTAAAATCCGACATTGTTAGCAAGTTTGTTAGTAGCTTATTCTAAATTGTTAGTTGGAAGATTTTAAAACTAAGTGTTAATAAAAAGGCGATTAGAGGGTGCTGTGCGGAGAATTAAAACCGAGCGCGTTTAAGGGGAGTACGCAATTCGGAGTTGGAAAAAGGCCAAGGTCGGCCTTTTTCCGTTTATTAAGGCAAATTCGGGGATTGTATCTCTGGATCATCAGTTGGCAAGGACAAGTGCACCGGAAACCGCTTGCTAGTGGTGATTTTCATCCCGATCCCTGAGCCAGAAATCAGCCCTACGAGTACTCCAGTGGAGACTAGCGTAGAAGAGGGATTCCCGAAGCTAGCACATTGTCCCATTGTGAAAGACCGGCAGAAGTTCCATTGTTCCCTGGAAGTGGCCATTTTGGATACGAAGTACACCTCCATTTTGGTCCCGCCATTGCTCTGCGACGACGCCATTGGAAGCCCGCCAAACCTGCCAAACCGAAGGCCAATCATCACCGTCGGTTCGTTTCCGACCTCCCTGGCATACCACCGAGTGTCACCGAAGGCCAAACACCGCCGTCGGTTCGTTTCCGACCTCCTGGACCTCCAGCCGAAGGTCAGCAAGGGGCCATCATTACCGTCGGTCCGTTTCCGGCCTCCCAAGCATCCGCTCCCGAGAGTCACCGAAGGGCCTGCAGTAGGTTTGTGTCCGACCACCCACAGCATCCGAGAGAAAACCGTAAGTCGCGCTGGTTATTTGTATATTGTAGCATGCATGCGAAAAACCCTTTTAAGAATATTTGTAGAACCTTTAGTTAGGGCAACTAATCGTGATCACGAAGTAGGAAACCATAGGATCCCAAAAGGGGATAATAAAGCCTAATGCCTAATAGTGCGATTAATAAATGTAGCTTTCTCTATTAAAATAGAATTCAAGTTGTACTAGGTTTCACACATTCCGGTTGATTTCGTTATAATTCGATGCAGATTTCTCTAAACTTGAAATTTCTCACCCCTCGTTTCCTGAAATCTTTCCATGGATAGAAGAAGTTAGGTCGGTGTAATCACTAGGCTTCAACCCTGATTGATGAACCCCTCTCCATTCATTCAGTTCATTTAGAGTTTTATGTTGCTTTCTATGCTGCGGAGAATTAGCTGTTCGGTTGTAAACAAATCAGCATAAAACGACCCTGGGAGTTTTCCTATTCTCGTTTGGAGCTAGGGAAGCGTTACGAGGAGTTACAAATTGGCGCCCAACATAAAAGTTAGCATTACATAATTTTGTTTATTTACAATACGGTTGCAAAATCTCTCCGCACCCGTACGAGGGAGGAGAAAACAGAATACTTCTGTTTTGATTTTTGTTTGCGTTCTTTGAACGACAAAAGTCGCGCTTGTGATTCAATAGGTTATCAAATTTACTTTCAGAGACCCCCGGTTGGTCAATCAAATAGGTTATCAAATTCGCGTCGATCGGCCCCTGGTCGAGTAAACAAATTTCGGATTAGTTTTGGTGGCATGTTTATGTTTTAGGAACGATTAGTTTGCATGTTATTTGAAACCAGGCAGTGGAGTTTTCGCGGTTTTTGGAACATTTCGGAGGTAACAAGTGAGCCCTAGAACTACAGAGGCCGTTTTTAAAACCGTCCTGGAGTCCGGTTAAGTCAAATCGTGACTGAGAAGGGTGAGTACTGCTGGATAGAAGAGTGAGTCTGGACAGGGCACAGACGTTGATCTGGCCGTGGTTCGAACACTTGTTACCACCGAAAAGTTGTAAACACCCGAAGCACTCTCAAGCATGGAATCAGAAATAGGAGTGAAATATAGTACTCTTCTGGTCCATCACCTGGAAAAGGAAGAGGTCGAGTTCGAATTAGAGGTTCGGGCTGTACCATTTGAGAAGAATGAAAGCCTAGCTGTTCTTCGAAGACGTTTAAGAGAAAAGCTGAAAAAGGAGAAAGGAGATCACAAGGACGTTGATTTTGAAAACTGTGAGGGTAGAACAGTAGATGGAGAGATCGATCTGATAGACAAGAACGTGAAGGAAATTAGCGATTTTTTGGAGAAAAAGAAAACTTTTGAAGGAGTCAGGGAGGCACTGAGAACACGCCTGGTGCATTACTTCGCCCGGTGTTCGGCTATACAAGCGATCGCGGAGAAAGATGAGGATTTAGAGGATATTGATAAACTTTTAGGTACGATCCGGCAATTATATAGCAACTATTTCACGATCTTCACGCCAATAGACTCGATTCGAAAGGAGGTGATGTTGCAAATCTCGAACTCCTTGACACAGTTACAATTAGGTCAGGCAGGATCATCGAAGGTTCCAAGCGTGTCCAGAGAGACCCAGACGGACGATACAGAAGTAGGAGATCATGAGTTAGATAAACAGAGGAGTAGAAGTTCGGCAGGTAGCCTGGCAAGACGCCAGCTTCGATCGACTTTACAAGATCAGCACTCATCTGGCGGTCACAGCAATAGCATTCCTTTGTCAGGTTTACTATCGAAACAGCGAAGTTCGTATCAACCAGAGCGAGTGTTACGACGAATTAGGCTTTCCGGTACTCACGTTGATTCAGAACCAGTTTCTGATTCTTCGCTCTCCGCTTCCCCACCCAGACGATCGAAGTCCAGACCGCAAAGGTCAAATGCAAGGCGTAGTAGACCCGTTTCTGAGTGGAAGTTGCGATATGATGGTAGAGATGGTGGCCGGGAATTGATGAAGTTCATACGAGAAGTAGAGTTTTTTGCGAAGTCGGAAAATGTTTCGGATGAAGAACTATTCCGATCAGCGATTCACCTCTTTTCAGGTCTGGCTAAACTTTGGTTTATGTCAGGGGTCGAAAATGAGGAATTTAGAACGTGGAAAGAACTGGTAGCGGAAATGAAGAAGGAATTTTTGAGCCCTGATCACGACCACGTAAGCGAGGTCAGAGCGATTGACAGGAAACAAAAATCGAAGGAAAAATTCCAAGATTTTTTCTTCGATATTCAGAAAATCTTCAATTCTCTGACAAAACCCATCTCCGAGAAAAAGAAGTTCGAGATAGTATTTCGGAACCTTAGGGCAGATTATAAAGGCCATGTGGTAGCCGCTCAGGTTGACAACCTCGCAGATCTCAAAACTTTCTGTCGGAAACTTGACGCCACTTTTTGGTTCAAGTATGAAACCCGAAATCAAGATGACCAGGTAGCGAAAACCCGTGCTCAGGTGAGTGAATTAAAAAGTCACCCTAAATCCAAAATGTATGGGGACGGAACCCGCCCTGAGAAAGGGCGAGCTCCACCTAAAGATTCCCGTAAAACGGATGAAGAAAATACTTCAAAGAAGGCTTCACAAGAAGAAAAACCTTCTGAGAAAGGGGCCGTCCCAAAAGGTACCCCTGATGGTTTACAGGTGTTACTGGAAAAGTATAAGCCTCCTCCACCTGGCACTTGCTTTAACTGTCGTTTACCAGGTCATCATCAAGCCGACTGTGACCGTCCCAAGCACAAATTCTGCTATAGGTGTGGATTCTTCAATGCGGATACTAAGTCTTGTCCTTGGTGTGCAAAAAACGCCTAGGCACCCGTCTGGAGGGGCAGATGGTTGCGGACGAAGTTTCGAAACCCCCGAATGATTTAAATTCAAATCTGCTACCGGAAGGCCTTAGAGCAGTAGACAGCGACGAATACATGCACGTTTCCTCGCTGGAGATTAATGAACATTTTTTGAAGATGGTCAACGATGATAGACCATTTGTAAAGGTAGATATTCTAGGTATTCCGCGAGTAGGTTTGTTAGATAGTGGAGCGAGTCGAAGCGTTTTAGGTTCGGGGGCAAATGACCTTATCAAGGCATGCAGATTAAATTTACGACCCGTACAAATAGACATTACAACGGCAAGTGGCCAAAAATTGGATGTTACCGGTTGCGTAGAACTGCCAATCACCTTTGGCGAAGCTACCAAGATTGTCTCAGCTTTAGTAATTCCTTCCGTTAAACGACAACTGATTTTAGGTTCAGATTTCTGGCAGTCGTTTGGGATAGTGCCCACGGTTGTTCCCTCTAATGGGTCTACGTCCGTAGAAGAACTAAACGAACAAGTAGTCGAGTCGATTTTAACGAAAGAGCAGTTAGAAAAATTAGAAGAGGTCAAGAAATTGTTTAAGCCAGCCTTAGACGGTCAACTTGAGACTACTTCGATGATTAATCACCGGATTGAATTGTCGGACGAGGCGAAGAAGCTTCCTCCGGTACGTATTAACCCATTTCCGACATCTCCCATCAGACAAGACAAGATTAACGAAGAGCTCGATTCTCTGCTCCAAAGTGGCATAATTGAAAGGTCGTATAGTGACTGGGCACTACGACTAGTCCCGGTAGAAAAGCCAGATGGCGCGGTTCGGCTTTGTCTAGATGCCCGTAAACTCAATGAGCGTACGGTCAGGGACTCTTACCCTCTCCCTCACGCTGATAGAATTCTGAGTCGACTGGGCCAAAGTCGCTACATCTCTACGATAGACTTATCGAAAGCCTTTTTGCAGGTGCCACTGCATCCGCGATCTCGGAAATATACAGCGTTCTCAGTGTTAGGGAGAGGGCTGTTCCAATTCACTCGTATGCCCTTTGGCTTGGTTAACAGCCCCGCAACCTTGTCGCGGTTGATGGACCGGGTTTTGGGTGGAAGTGAATTGGAACCAAACGTGTTTGTTTATCTCGATGATATCATCGTGGTAAGCAACACGTTTGAAGAGCACCTTGACCGGCTTAAAGAGTTGGCATCTAGATTGAAAGCAGCAAACCTATCGATTAACGTGCAGAAGTCCAAGTTTTGTGTGGCAGAAGTGCCCTATTTGGGGTTCATTCTGGGCCGAAACGGACTTCGTCCCAACCCCGACCGAATCGAGGCCATTATGAACTTTGAAAGACCGAAATCTCTTCGGGCCTTGCGAAGATTTTTAGGAATGAGCAACTATTATAGGCGATTCATTGCCTCATTCAGTGAAATTGTTCGCCCTTTGACAGACCTCCTTAAGGACCACCCAAAATCGGTTAAATGGAACGAAGCCGCGGAGGCTTCCTTTCGGAAGATCAAAGAACTACTAATTAGTGCTCCCATTCTATCCAATCCCGACTTCTCACGGCCATTTAGCATTCACTGTGATGCTAGTGACTCAGCGATTGCCGGGGTGCTAACCCAAACGTACGAAAAGGTCGAAAAACCGGTAGCGTATTTCTCCCAAAAGCTTAGCACGGCTCAACAAAGGTACGCAGCTACCGAAAAAGAGGCCTTGGCAGTCCTGAGTTCCCTGGAGAAGTTCAGGTGTTATATTGAAGGTTCCCGGTTTACTGTCATTACAGACGCGTCAGCTCTAACGTTTATCCTACGTAGTAGTTGGAAGACGTCGTCTAGATTATGTCGGTGGAGCCTAGAGCTCCAAAAACACGACATGGAGATTAAGCACCGCAAGGGAGTCGACAATATTGTCCCCGACGCTCTTTCAAGAGCGGTAGAAGAGCTTCAGGTGCAGGCCGCAAATTCAGACTGGTACAAATATATGTCTCAGAAAGTTCAAGAAGATCCAGAGAGCTTCAAGGACTTTAGAATCGAAAATGGGATCCTTAAAAAGTTCCTAGCAAATCCAGACGATTTCGATTATCGTTTTGAGTGGAAGATTTGCCTTCCTTCAGAGCTGAGGGAGCAGGTTTTATATGAAGAACATGATGAGGCGGTGCATATGGGTTATGAAAAAACCCTGGCCAAGATCCGTAAAAGGTATTACTGGCCACAGATGGCGAAAGACATCAAGGCATACGTCCAAAAGTGCACAATATGCCAAGAAAGTAAGCCAAGTACTCAATCGCAACAACCGATTATGGGGCGACAGCGAGTAACCACTAAACCATTTCAAATCGTGGCACTAGATTACATTCAATCATTACCGAGAAGTAAGTCCGGACACTGTCACCTCTTGATTGTAATGGACCTATTCTCAAAGTACTGCCTACTGTTCCCCGTTCGCAAAATTTCGACACCCTCTGTCATAAAAATTTTGGAAGAAAGCTGGTTTCGTCGGTATGGCGTACCAGAATATTTGATTTCAGATAACGCCTCCTCCTTCCTCTCAAAGGAATTCAAAGCCTTTCTAGAAAAGCACCGTATTCAACACTGGGCCAACTCACGACACCACAGCCAGGCAAACCCCGTGGAGAGGTTGAATCGTACGGTCAATGCCTGTGTACGAACGTACGTAAGGGAAGATCAAACCTTGTGGGACAGTCGAATCTCAGATGTAGAATACGTCTTAAACACCACACCTCACAGCTCAACTGGATTTTCACCATATAAAACCATATTTGGACACGAAATCGTAGGTAGAGGGGACGAGCATAGAGTGGACAGAGATGAGGAAGACGTTTCGGATACAGAAAGGCTGAAAAACAAATTGAAATTAGATCAATCTATTCGAGATCTCGTGATTAAAAATCTACAAAAACAATACGAGAAAAACTCACAACATTACAATTTGCGCCGTAGAAAATTTGCACCTGTGTATGAAGGGCCCATATAGCCGAGGCGGTAAACGCACGGGTATTCAGCATGACCATGCTGAGGGTGACGGGTTCGATTCCCGGTCGGTCCAGGATCTTTTCGTAAAGGAAATTTCCTTGACTTCCTTGGGCATAGAGTATCTTCGTGCCTGCCACACGATATACACATGCAAAATGGTCATTGGCAGAGGAAGCTCTCAGTTAATAACTGTGGAAGTGCTCATAGAACACTAAGCTGAGAAGCAGGCTTTGTCCCAGTGAGGACGTTACGCCAAGAAGAAGAAGAAGAAGAAGAAGTATGAAGTTGGCCAACAGGTGTACAAGAGGAATTTTAAACAATCCTCCGCGATTGACAAATTCAATGCCAAACTAGCCCCATGCTACGTTCCTTGCACAGTTAAAGCGCGGGTGGGTACCAGCTCCTATGAGGTGATAGATGACTCAGGAAAGTCCTTGGGTATCTTCTCCGCTGCCGACTTGAAACCACGTACCTGAAAAGAAAAGAGAAAAGTAGACGATTACCAGCTGGGTTCGAGGGATTTTGGTCAATGAAAATTGACGTAATTAGTAGAAACACTTAGCTGAAAAGGTAAACAACGTCCTGGTACTGCAGACCGGGCAAAACACTGATAGGAAGCAAATCTGAAAAAGAAGAAAACAGAAATCAACAATTGTTATTGTCGCGAATGAGCAGATAGATCAGAAGCATTGGTAGGTGATATACTTACAACAAGGCAGAATTTTCTTGTCCCTCGGAAAGTTTCAATGGTTGAAGTTCCAACAAACACGAAAATGCCATCAAAACCGATTAATGGACAAATTAACCAGAACTTTAACCCGTTTACGAGCGCTCGAACGATAGAAATTTTCCGCGGACCGACGAAATTCGAGACAAGTTGTTTATGTAGTCTGACAGTTAGTCAGAAGAGAGCAAAGAGTTCATTCAATGACAATTCGTTTGACAGCAAGAGAGTTCATCGATTCATTTTTACACTTCCCGAGTAGGAAGAGATGACTAAGAGGAGATGAAATAAAACCCAGTATGAGAAGTAAAATTTGTTTTTACCTAGGGTAAAAAGGTTTTTATAAGACTTCAACTGGTAGAATTAATTCAGATTTGATTTATTACTTTTCTTTCACCCGGACGGAGGGGTATTGTAACCGTTGGTTTCAAAGTAAGGCATTGGCTTTGCCAAGTGCATATGGCGAGCGTACCTCCTTTCAAATACACCGTGCCCATTGAGAACAAGTACCGCCACCTAGGTGTGAATTATTATGAATTCATTTTCTAAACATTTATTAGGTCAACTAAATTTACACTAATACACGGAAACTCCAATGTTCGAAAAATACATAATTCTCGGGATGAGTTAAAGAGGGCAGGTCAATCCATACACGGAGCCTAGGAGTTATTCCGATTTGACGGATTCCATCTTTCTGGCTCAAGACTTCGAGGAAATTAGAAGTGCGCGGCGCGTTAAAATCCGACATTGTTAGCAAGTTTGTTAGTAGCTTATTCTAAATTGTTAGTTGGAAGATTTTAAAACTAAGTGTTAATAAAAAGGCGATTAGAGGGTGCTGTGCGGAGAATTAAAACCGAGCGCGTTTAAGGGGAGTACGCAATTCGGAGTTGGAAAAAGGCCAAGGTCGGCCTTTTTCCGTTTATTAAGGCAAATTCGGGGATTGTATCTCTGGATCATCAGTTGGCAAGGACAAGTGCACCGGAAACCGCTTGCTAGTGGTGATTTTCATCCCGATCCCTGAGCCAGAAATCAGCCCTACGAGTACTCCAGTGGAGACTAGCGTAGAAGAGGGATTCCCGAAGCTAGCACATTGTCCCATTGTGAAAGACCGGCAGAAGTTCCATTGTTCCCTGGAAGTGGCCATTTTGGATACGAAGTACACCTCCATTTTGGTCCCGCCATTGCTCTGCGACGACGCCATTGGAAGCCCGCCAAACCTGCCAAACCGAAGGCCAATCATCACCGTCGGTTCGTTTCCGACCTCCCTGGCATACCACCGAGTGTCACCGAAGGCCAAACACCGCCGTCGGTTCGTTTCCGACCTCCTGGACCTCCAGCCGAAGGTCAGCAAGGGGCCATCATTACCGTCGGTCCGTTTCCGGCCTCCCAAGCATCCGCTCCCGAGAGTCACCGAAGGGCCTGCAGTAGGTTTGTGTCCGACCACCCACAGCATCCGAGAGAAAACCGTAAGTCGCGCTGGTTATTTGTATATTGTAGCATGCATGCGAAAAACCCTTTTAAGAATATTTGTAGAACCTTTAGTTAGGGCAACTAATCGTGATCACGAAGTAGGAAACCATAGGATCCCAAAAGGGGATAATAAAGCCTAATGCCTAATAGTGCGATTAATAAATGTAGCTTTCTCTATTAAAATAGAATTCAAGTTGTACTAGGTTTCACACATTCCGGTTGATTTCGTTATAATTCGATGCAGATTTCTCTAAACTTGAAATTTCTCACCCCTCGTTTCCTGAAATCTTTCCATGGATAGAAGAAGTTAGGTCGGTGTAATCACTAGGCTTCAACCCTGATTGATGAACCCCTCTCCATTCATTCAGTTCATTTAGAGTTTTATGTTGCTTTCTATGCTGCGGAGAATTAGCTGTTCGGTTGTAAACAAATCAGCATAAAACGACCCTGGGAGTTTTCCTATTCTCGTTTGGAGCTAGGGAAGCGTTACGAGGAGTTACATACCAGCAAATTGCTGTGCTTTACGGTGTATAGTTTTGGAAACACTGTTGCACTCTATTTGTTTTAAGACGATTCAAATTGGAAATTTTGTGATTCTATATCCCACCGGTAGATGGTATATGCGGTATATGTATTTAATATGCACTCAATGAGTAATGACGAGTGAAAACAAAATAAACAATTTCTACGAATAAACAAATCAGTATTGTGGCAGGAAATTCGAGTACAATATATACAATACATCTGGAAATATTCACTATTTGTACTCAGAAAAAGAATAATAATTCTGACGAGACATCGATAACACTTCAACGCTATGGAAAATTTGCCACAGAAGTGCCTGGCGCCTAATTGCAGCTCAACGATAGATCAACCGGAAATCAGCTTCTTCGATTTTCCCAGTAAAGGGAACCGCGACCTGATACGATCGTGGAACAAAGCCTTGGGATTCCGTGCCAACTGCAAACACATCCCGGATCCGAAGGTGTGCGAACGGCACTTCCAACCGGAGGAACTAGATCGTAACGTGATACCGGTGGCATTCGCCCGGCCAGGTGTTGTACCCTCCTGGGTAGATTTAGAGTCGACTGGGGAGGAGGGAGAACAGGGATCTAGCTACTGCCGGTTATGTGCGAAACTAGAACGGCAACCAATGGAGAATAGTGTGGACAAGTTGATGCAGTGCAGCGAAACAGCCAAACTGCTAGAAATTTGCTTGCAATCAAGCCTAGGGTACGATATGCTTCCGAGTGAGGTGTGCAACACGTGTGCATGCATGATGAAGTCCTGGATTAAGTTTGTGAAGACTTGTAGGGCGGCGCAGTACAAGTTGATCAAGTTATCAGGAGTGATTAAACATGATGGAGAGGAAGAAACAACGATGTCGGAGACAGAAGCAGTCGTTACAACAAACATCAAAAGAGAACTGAGGGAATCCAATGAACTTCCAGCGAATGGTTTACTGATTGGACTCGAAGTGGATGTTAAAAGCCAAGAAGCACACTATGATATGGATGAAGCTGTGGAGTTCGAAAACGATGTGTCAGCGACTGTTGAAAAACACGATAACGAGCATCCTGATGTGAATGTAAAGATGGAGCCTTGTGATACAAACGACGACTCGGATTTTGATGCCACAAATGATTACGTTGCAGATGCGGAGAGTAACTTTGAAATGGATGAAGATGATGACGATGAGTATGTTCCAGAAGGGAAGTATAAGGGTAAATTAGGGGACAACAAAGCATTGAAACATGAAATCAACGAAGAGAACCAAGTCGAAGAAAACCCAAAGAGAAAACGCGGTCGACCTAGGAAACATGAGCCTCGTCCTCCCAGAGAGCCTCGAAAACCCAAAGAGAAGCGGGACAAAAGTGACAAGCCGGCTTCACTGTGTAAGCAAGTTTGCCAAGTCTGCGGCAAAATTCTTTCCAACAGTGCCTCGTTCAGCGTCCACATGTTGATGCACACGCAGCAGAAAGATGTCGTATGTCCGATTTGCGGCAAGCGGTTCTATATCAAGCAACAGCTTAAGGTTCACGTAGAGTCCATCCACGAGAAGAAGGACTTTGTGTGCAACATCTGTGGACTGAAGTGTCGCTGGCAAAAGAGCCTTCGCAGACACATGCTGCTGCATGACGAAAACCCTTACAAACATAAGTGCACCTACTGTGACAAAGCCTTCTCGAGACCTAACCAGTTGCGGCATCATGTCATGAAGCACACGGGAGACCGGGTGTATTGCGATATCTGCGGTGCAGACTACAGGTAGGTGACTTGGCGATTTGTACCTGCAAACCATTATCCTGATCCAAGTATTTATTTTTAGATTCAACTACATGTTGACGCAACACAAAATACGGAAGCATGGAATTGTAATCGAAGGCGTGCAGCTGTATAAGCAGAGCGCACGAAGAAAGAAAAGCGAAGGAGGAAACCAGCTCACCAGTGCCATATGCAATCGTGTCGTTCAGCAAGCCGAAGCACAAGTTCAGCCATTGGTGCATTCTTCCATAACCATAGAACCTATGACCTTTTCTGAACATGACCGTATTGAGCATAGCGACCAAACACATGTCTCGGATTTAG
Organism: Aedes albopictus; assembly: GCF_035046485.1. Taxonomy (NCBI): domain Eukaryota; kingdom Metazoa; phylum Arthropoda; class Insecta; order Diptera; family Culicidae; genus Aedes; species Aedes albopictus. The sequence continues at coordinate 218,892,326 of NC_085136.1, read as the reverse complement.
GAAGTCCCGTCGCAACTGACCCATCGTTCGAAACGATTGGATCCTCCGACGATACGACATCAAATGCTCAAGGTGACAATCACCTGAGAGAATCCAGTGGAACAACTCAACTAAATATGTCCACATCGTCGGGACTGTTAGACTTTCAAGCGATTGGTAGACAATAAAATCAATATAGTAAGATCAACATGAATCGAAGAAGCGATCACGTTAAATGATAATTTGTTATTCAAGATATATTAAGAGTGAAGTGATAAATCACATGGCCACGGTTACTGCAAGTTGAACTATTATTATTAGCACTTCTCTGTAATCAGCTGCTTATGATCTGAATGTGGGTTTGACACATACTATTTATTGATTGGTTTCACCTTTAACCTTTATTACACCCATTTGAAGAGCCTTCTCCAACAAAAAACAAAGCAACAACTCTATCACAGTTCGCCCCTTTCGACCTTATCGAGGAACCCCTTGCAGCATCGCACACACTGCACGTAGCATTGCTCGAATCCTTCGCTTCCCTGATCGTAGTACGGGTCGCGAATGATCTTCCCCGGGGCGTCCGTATCGTAATCGCCCAACAGCAGGTGCTTCGCCTTGGATCCCTTCGGGGCGCGACTTTTCAGATCGGACATGTTCTCCTGGTCCATCCCGAAGATGTAGTCGTAGTGGTCAAAGTCCTTCTTGGTGATCTGCCGGGCGCGGTTATCGTAGGGCAGGTCGTGCTTCTTCATGGTGGCCAGCGCCCGGTGGTCCGGCTGGTTTCCTACGTGCCACCCACCGATGGCAGCGCTGTCCACCTCCCACTGATCGGCGACGCCGGCGTCAGCGATTGTCTTCAGGAACACCGCTTCCGCTATCGGCGAGCGGCAGATGTTGCCTGGACAATGGACAATGGGGCTTGATTAGATTGTTTTAATCAATAAAATAGGATGCGATTCTTACCGAGACAGATAAAAAGAGCCTTTTTCGTGTCAGCCATTTGGACGTTGAGGACTATGCTAGTCGGTAAATAAGCAGAGTAATAATGCACTTGAAAAAGGTTAAAATCGAAATCAGACAACACAAATCAGGCAATGTTATGGGTTCCCAACCAATTTGAATACACGGTTCATCGTCATTTTATACATATTAAAAATAAAAACTAGGAGTGGGTAATGTCTGAGACATAACCGCAATGTTGACGTAGGACAAAGGCTGGAACGACTTTTATATTCTCATAATACAATGTTTGTTGTTATGATAATACAAATGGGTGGACTGATGTGTTGAGTAAAGTTGTTGTGTGATCGATCGCTTTCGCTGAACGCATTCATAACCCAACAATCATTTTTGTTGTATAAGAGTAAAACAAATCACTCTTAAGTTAACTTAAGCTCAAGAAGCTGTTATTCTGCTTGTTCGGTTACTTGGGAAGATTTTGACTAGTTCAAGAGTTATTTCGTTTTGAAGAGAAATGATCAATTTACTCTTCTACGAGAGAATTTTCAACGAGCGGATAAAATTATTAGATAATTGAACGGCGTTAGATAGATCCTTTTAATTGAAGATTAACGTGAAACTCTTTCAATAATACGTTGTTTTCATCTGGGAAGAACATATTAGTGGCCGACTTCACTATTGCTGAACTACCAAGCTTTCAGTCTGTCGCTTTTAATTACCGAAACATAACTCTTGAGAAATCATTTTCGCTGATCCTGGAAAAGATCGTTTATAAAACGGAAGATTTTTGCAAGACAATTATTGCATGAATTCATCACGCAATGCGAGTTGATTTTACTCATACTGAATGCGGCCGTTTGCTGTCGTGGATGAGATTTCTGGTGCTGCCATCACGATAGGCGAGAGTCATCGCTGAGCTTGTGTGCAGCTGCCTAGCTGGGAGGTGACATCTCCCTTCTCCTTGACTGATCCAAGGAAAATGACGAAAGTTAACAGAGGAAACAGCTGTTATGCCCCTAGATTAGCAGATGAAGCTCCTCCCATTCGGCGGGCTTTCCAGTTTATTCCGTTTGCATGACCCGCCCACATTGTGTCAGACGCTTTAAACGACTAATCAACCGTTCTTTGAGACAATTTCTGATCGAACGGATGAACTAACCGAAGTATTGAAAAGTTAACATCATTTTAATTCGATAAATATTAGAACGAAACAATGTTTCAGGCACAATTTGTCCGAATAAGATACTAGAACAATTAGAACAGTTAGAGGCCGGCTATACTGTTGCTAAGTTTTCAGTCTTTTGCTTTTAATTATCCGATTCATAATTCTGGAGGAATCATTTTCGATGGTCCTGAAAAGGACCTTTTAAATAATAGAAGATTTCGGCAAGACAATTGAAAATTATCCGCACTGAATGCTGGAAGCCGTCGAAAACTGCCATCGCTTACTGCCGTGGATGAGATTCCTGGTTCTATCAGCTAAATAGCTGAGAGTCGTCGCAGGATTGGTGCGCAGCTGCGGAGGTGACATTCATTCCCTTTGACTGATCCAACGAAAATGACGGAAGAAAACAGAGGTCACTGCTTTTATTCCCCTTGATTAGCAGATTAGGCTCCTCCCATTTGGCTGGCTTTCCAGGTTATTTCGTTTGCATGACCCACCCCGAATGCTCCAGACGCATCAAGCAACTAATCAACCGAGAAATGAGCAAATTTTCATAGAACGGATAGAGTAATCAAAATATTGGATAATTTCGATCAGTTTAATTCGAAAAATGTTCAAACTAATTTTAATTAAACAATGTTTCACGCAAAATAGTCCGGATAGAATAATGCGCTGTTAAATTCCGGGTGGAACCATTAGGCCATTAGTGACCGGCTTCATCATTATTGCTGGGCCACCAAGTATTCAATCTTTCACTTTTCAGTTGCATTACACTTTTCTCGTTCGATGGAATGAAATTAGCTGATTCACAAACTCTTAAGGAATAATTAACGGTGGTCCTGAACATGACCACCTGAACATTTGACGAGTTTAGGAACGAAATGGCATGAATTTACCATGCCACGCAATGCGGGTTGGTTTTCTGCGTGCTGAATGATAAACGCCACCGAAAACTGGACCGCCGCTTGCTGCCGCGGATTAGAATAATGACCAGTTTCACTATTGCTGGCAACGATGCTCTGTCTTTTGCTTTTTGGTTGCACTACATCTCGATTGATGTTGGAAATTATCCAATTAACTCTTGAAGAATCATTTTCGATGGTCCTGAAAAGGACCGGTTTGAATAATGGATGATTTTGATTCATTCACCATGCCACGCAATGCGTGTTGGTTTTCTCTGCGGAGTGCGGAGAATGCTGGACGCCGTCGAAAATTGGCCCACCGCTCCGCTGCCGTGGATGCGATTCCAAGTGCTATCATCAGCACGATAGCCGAGAGTAGTCGCTGGGTTGTTGTGCTGCTGCCTTGCTGGAGGTGACATCCACCTCCAATCTCCTTGACTGATCCAACGAAAATGACGAAAGAAAACAGAGAACAATGCTTTTATACCCCTAGATTAGCAGATGAAGCACCTCCCATTTGGCTGGCTTTGCAGTTTATTCCGTTTGCATGCTACAGACGCTTCAAACGATTAATCAACCAAGAAATGAGAAAATTTTCATTGAACGGCTGAAGTAACCAAAATATCGGATGGTTGAACCACACTTTTCTCGTTCGATGGAATGAAATTATCTGATTCACAACTCTTGAGGAATAATTTTTGGTGTTTCTGTAAAAGACCGTTTGATTAATTGACGATTTTAGGGAAGAAGTGGCATGAATTCACCATGCCACGCAAGGTGTGTTGGTTTTCTCAGTGCTGAATGATGGACGCCACCTGAAACTGCCCCGCCGCTTGCTGCCGTGGATGAGATTAATCACCGGCTTCACTCTTGCTGGCAACGAAGTACACCTTTCTCGATCGAGGGTGGAAATTTCTTCAATTAACTCTTGAGGAATCACTTTCGATGGTCCTGAAAAGGACCGTTTGAATAATGGACGAATTTGATGAATTCATCATGCCACGCAATGCGTGTTGGATTTCTCCGCGCTCAATACTAGGCGCCGCCGAAAACTCGCCCGCCGCTTGCTGCCGTGGATTAGATTCCTGGTGCTATCAACCGAGAGTCATCGCAGTCGATGTGTGGCTGCTTGCTGGAGATGACATCCTACCTCCTTGGCCGATCCAACGTAAATGAAGACAGAAAACAGAGGACACAGCTTTTATACCCCTAGATTAGCATATGAAGCTCCTCCCATTCGGCTGGCTTTTCAGTTAATTTCGTTTGCATGACCCGCCCCTCATGCTCCAGACGCATCAAACGATTACTCAACCGAGAAATGAGAAAATTTCCATTGAACGGATAATGTATCCAAAATATTAGATGATTTAGATCATTTTAATTTGGAAAATGTTAGAATTGAAACATTTTTCACGCAAAATGGTCCGGATATGATAATGCGTTGCCAAAGTCCGGGTGGAACAATTAGGCGTCATAATTGTTGCTGACTGAGTCACCAAGCATTCAATAATTCACTTTTCGGTTATACTACAGTTTTCCCGTTCGTTGGAATGAAATTATCCGATTCACAGCTCTCGAAAAATCTTTTTCGATGGTCCTTAAAAGGACCGTTTGGATAATGAATAATTCTAGGAAGAAAATTAAATGAATTCACTATGCCACTATGCGTGTTTGTTTTCTCCGCACTAAATGCTGAACGCCGTCGAAAACTGGCCCCCCGCTTGCTGCCGAGGATGCGATTAATGACCGGCTTCACTCTTGCTGAGAAACGATGCTCTGTCCTTGCTTTGCACTACACCTTTCTCGATCGAGGGTGGAAATTTATCCAATTAACTCTTGAGAAATCATTTTCGATGGTCCTGAAAAGGACCGTTTGAATAATGGACGATTTTGATGAATTTACAATGCCACGCAATTCGTGTTGGTTTTCTCCGCGCTCAACGCTAGACGCCATCGAAAACTGGCCCGCCGCTTGCTGCCGTGAATGAGATTCCCGGTGCTATCAGTACGATAGCCGAGTGTCGTCGCTGAGTCGATGTGCCGCTGCCCAGCTCGAGGTGTCACCTCGACGGTGGTCGAAATGGAACTGACGAACAGCTCTCGCATGATCGCATTCCTTCCTGCATCGTAGGTAGTTGCCCCCACGATGCGCACCAATCAGAGAGCGTTGGTAGACTGAACGAGAAAATTAGTCCGCTACCCATATTTATAGATTTCAGCGATTTCAATGTCTAACTTCAAAACAACTTTTCAACTATTTATCAATGATTTTTAGGTTCACCGAATATTACAAATTGAACGTGGGAGTTTCATCTCTCGGATAACGGGATTTGTTTATCATTTCATTCAGTGGGAAAGATACTGTGAGCGTTTAAAATCTTTCACTCAAACGTAACGCTCTTGGTTTCATAAATTTTGAAATGACACCGGGTATAGAAAACAGAGACGTAGTCCTACGTCAAAATTTAACATTTACATATGAACGACAACTTCGCTCCAACACAGTTCCATAAACTCCTCCATTTGTACTCGTTCTTCTGGTACATGGAAAGCGACACCTTCTTGTAGCAGCACGACATCTGAGCTGACATGATATCGGCCATTCAGTGGATCATAGACACGATATCCCTTCGTATCATCGCAATAGCCAACGAAAATGCCCTTCTCGGATTTCGGGTCGTACTTTCTCGTTTTCGCTTTGGGTACTAACGTCGTCACACTAGGTCCGGCTTCTTGTCGGTCCATGCCTTTTTCGGTGTTCTGTCCTCCAGGGAACGTGTAGGACCTCGGTTGACCACGTGGGCTGCGGTCGAAATAGCTTGCACTGCGTCTTTTCAACCAGCGTGCGGTTCATCCTCTCTACTGCCCCGTTCTGCTCCGGCGTATAGGGACACGTCGTTTGATGTTGGATTCCGTCTAATTCCAACATCCTTTGAAACTGTGCGCTCACGTATTCCCGTCCATTGCCTGAACACAGGATTTTGAGGTTCTTACCTGTCACTCCGCTCTAGACTTGACGGTTTGAGCGCTTCAAGGGCTTGATTTTTGTGCTTCAGGAAATAAACCGCTACCCACTTGCTCGCATCATCCAGAAACGTCATGAAGTAGCGGTTTTCATCTAGCGATGAAACCTCCAATGGCCCGCAGAAGTCGGTACACTCCGACCGCTACTTTCACCAGTTCCTCTGACTTAGACATGCTTCTCGGGAACGGCCGCCTTGCGTGCTTGCCCTCCAGACAGGTAACGCAACGCGCCAACGATCCTCCTGGGAAATCGATTCCGTTTGCAATCCGCTTCAGCTTCTTCAGGCCACCTTCGTGCAGATGCCCAAACCAGATCGCCGCTTTCATCCAGAACTTCGCATTTGTCCTTCATGAAAATATTTAACGGTCTTCCCTATCTTGCAGATAGCACTCACCGATAACAAATTTGTTGCCAGATCCGGGATCCGGAATGCACGCCGCTGACATCAATTCGTCCATCGGTACTGTCCAATACGACGGAAACCTTCGCTACGGCCTGCATGCTGGTATTGTTCGTCGTTCCAACGGTATGCTTTATCTGGCCTTCCTCGATGAACTTCTGATCCAGCTGCGCCATGTGACACGTGGCCCCCGATTTCTGCGACTGTTGCTTCTCCGGGCACTCCGAGCAGCAATGGCCAGTCTTGTTGCAATTGAAGCAGGTCTTCTCGTCACTCGACTTACCAGCCGTTGGTTTGAATCTCCTGGAACCTTGCTTGCTGTATAACGTACCTTCGTTACTGCAACTGGTCGGACTCTGCTCCCTGTTACCTTGTGGTTTGTGCTCACCAGCTCGTCAACGTAGACATGGACGGTTTGACAGTTGACGAGGCGTATCGAAGTGAACTTCCTTGGCAACCCGACTTTCCTTGTCAGGCCGCTGTCTTGAAAGGTTGATTCGAGCTTCTTCGGCACTCGCGGCTTCCCAGCATCCTTCGCGAATGAGGATCATCCACATCGTGAACACCCATTTCGTGTAATTCTCTCAGCCGCGTAGCTGGGACAGAACCTCCGCCAACTCGAGCGCTTCTTGTTTCGGCTGGGGTTCTTTCGCTTCCTCCACTTCCGGCAGCAACGGATTCAGCGACATTTCTACTTCGGGTTTACTGCCTGAGGTTTCTTGAGGTTGAAAAAATCTTCAAGACTACTTCGGGTTCCGGCAACGGTCCTCTTGCTGAGCTCGTAGCCTATAGCAGAGCAACTAGTAAAACAACTGACTTAGTTGAGTACTAGCAATGGAATGAAAATTTTATTGACTATCTTAGTAACTAATAACATGAGTTCATAGCGACGCGAATTACAGAACTACTATGATCGTAACACAATGCAACGAAGCCCGAAAAGAAAAGAGAACTGCGTTTGCTATGCTGAAGATGCCCTAGATGCAGTTCTAGATGCATTTTAAAACTCATGTATACGCTGCTGGAGATGGCCTTAGAGTTTTGTTCCATGTGCCATTCGAGCTTTGAGAACCGCTGCATTTACGTGTGGGAAACTTAAACTATACGTGTGTTGTATTTTAACCTGTCACCGTCCTTGTTTTGTTTGACAACCAATGTAGAAAGTGCAGCCCCAAACACATTAATCGCTTTGATTTTGTTTTTTTAGCAAAAAGTGACGAGAAGTTTAAATCTTCACATAGAAAAGTTTCCGCCAAGCATGGCCACCAGGTGCTGTGTGGTGACCGGCTGTCCAGCATCCAACCAGGACTTTGGCACATTTCTATTTAGCTTTCCAAAGGCGCCGAAACTACGCCAACAGTGGATCGATGCTTTGGGGAAACCGGAAAGCTGGATCGTCCCGGAGCCGGCCTTCATCTGTTGGAGTCACTTCGATAGCCGGGCCATCCAGCAGGATGAATCCGGGTTTCGACGCACGGCGGACGCCGTACCGTCAAAGTATCTGAACAATGGCCAACTGGAGTACAACTCAGACTACTATTGTCGGTTCTGTGCCCGAAGGCTGTTCAGTGAGCTGATGGGTAATAGTATTGACGAGATGAATCGATCGGTTGATGGTAGGAAGTTTCTTGGCCTACTATTACCTGAGGAGGAAAGCTGTGATTTATCCAAGTTGGCATGTGACGAGTGCATCAGGCACATTCAGCTGACGATGAGATTCATTCGAAACTGTGCAAAGGCAACTAAGGAATTGGATGACATTGCCAAATTCCGCTCCGAAAGGAACCTGGTGCCTGCCAAAGAGGAAATCAAAACCGAGCTGGATGAATTTGGAGAAATTCCACTGAACGAGAGTCTCCACTCGGAGGTGAAAATCGAAGCATCGAGCCTAGGAGGCGACGATTTTGCCGACTCAGACGATGAGGATGATGATGATGTTCCGCTGGCAGTGCAGTTCAAACAAGAACTCAAGGAAAATGATTTCAAATGTTCATACTGTTCGTTTAGTAGCAAGAAACGGATTCAACTGTCTAGTCACATGAAGAAGCATCGAGACTTGCTTCCA
>NC_085136.1:218858327-218883327 GCF_035046485.1 Aedes albopictus | reverse complement strand
AGATCAACATCTGGATAACGGGATTCCTCCGCAACCGTCGATTGGTAATGCAGCTGAGGGAAGGATCTGTCAGCAGGGTCATCAGCGACGGGCTTCCTCAAGGGGATGTGCTCTCGCCAACCCTCTTTAATCTATACACAGTTGGGCTACACACTATCACAGAAGATGGAGTTGAGCTGGTGCAATTCGCAGACGACTTTGGAATCATCGTCAGAGCGAAAAACACCAGCCTACTGAATGAAAAGGTGCAGGAGGCAGTCAATCTATTCAGCGAAAAAGCGGAAGAGCTGAACTTCAAGATCAACACCGAAAAAACGAAAATAATACTGTTTACGAACAACAATAACACGCTGACAGTAGACCTGAACGGCAGCCCGATTGAAACTGTGGAAAGTCATCGATACCTGGGTGTGTCGATTGATCGTTACCTGAGTTTCGGCCAACACATCAACGAAACCCGAGCAAAACTGAACGACAGATTAAACATGCTAAAAGTTATATGCGGAATCAAAAACGGAAGCCATCCACAAGCAGCAGTGAGCATTTATACTGCCCTCATCCGAAGCGTTTTTGAATACGGATGCACGGTAACGTATAATGCGAAACGGACAAACCGAAGAAAACTGGACGTCACAAACAACCAATGCCTAAGAAGAGCAACAGGATGCACCCGCACCACACCAATAAATGCGCTAACGGCGATTGCTGGACAAAACTGCTTGGAACATCGACTCGAATATGTCACTGGAAAAACCATCGCCAGATGCTTCGAAAGGCGTAACGTCGTGGCTGAGCAGCTGGTGGTTACTCCGGAAATCGACGATGAAAACGAAGGAGTGTATTCATATCAGGAGAAAATCTACCGAAAGAACTGGAATCTCTACACCAACATCATGCCACACGTTTCAACAACAACAGGAAATGTGGAAATAAATTCCACATTAGAAGGAATCTTTGGACCAAAGAAGGATTTACCACCAGTGAAGCTGAAACAAGCTGCACTTTGCGTAATGAACGGGAAGTATGCTGGACGAGGACGAATCTTCACGGATGCGTCCAAAGAGAGCATGACATGTGGCATCGGGATTTTCGTTGAAACAATAAACATGAAAGTTTTCTACCGACTCGAATGGAACACCAGCATAACATCAGCAGAACTTCAAGCACTGAAAGTTGCCATGGACATCATAGAAGTCAATCAGTTAAACCACTATGTGGTATTCACTGATTCGATGACAGCATGCCATATGCTGGCAGAGGCGATAGATAACAAAAAAGCTGAAACACTACTAGTGGAAATAATAAAAGCAGCACAAAAGTGGAAAACTACGTTTCAATGGATTCCTAGCCACGTGGGAATTTCAGGAAACGAAATGGCAGATAAGTTGGCCCGATCGGGATTACAACACACGGCGACAGTTCTAAGTCACAACGTGTTCCTCAAGGATGTCTTCGGAATACTGAAAATTCAAATGGAGCAACAAACCGCAAGCTGGTACACAACATATTCTGAAGAAAAGGGCAAGGATTTCTACGACATACAACCAAACATTCTGGAGAAACCGTGGTTCATCGGAAAAGACCTAAGAGGTCGTGACATTCGCCTACTAAATCGGCTGCTGACGGGCCATAACTACGCCAAGTTTTGGCTGGCCCGAATGAAGGTAGTTGAAAGTCCGGAATGTGAATGGTGTGAAGTGGATGAAACGGCAGAACACCTGATACTGCAGTGCCCACGTTATGGGCTAGTTAGAATGCAATTTAGTTTTGATTGTGCATATGCCAACTTGAAAGAAGTGTTCAAAACAAACAATATGATACTGTACGAAGAAATAGTAACATTTGTGAGACAATGCAAGTTGGACCTTTAAATCGAACGCAACCGTGACGAGTAGTACAACGAAGATAAAAGTCTACAGGGCATATAGTCTAGTCACTGGCCCGAAACACGAGCTGACAGAAAGGCTCGGAGAAGAAAGAAGAAGAAGCAGGCAAAATAGTTTGCATTACATTTTGACCTCCTAATTTATTAGAAAATTTATCTATTTTTACGAATACGGGAGGCGCAATGGATTTTGAGCAAATCTGCCGTCTTTGTGCGGCAGAAAAACTCAAACTGAGAGACATTTCCGGTGACGAACGGCACGCACAACTACCCGATCAGCTGCGGACCATTCTGCAGGTGCAGGTAAGGACACCCGTACTGGTTATGGGACATTTTTTTAATTACCCTCACTATCTTCCCAGTACGACGAAAACGATGCGCTACCGCAGAAGGTCTGCAAACCGTGCGTTACTGCGATGCAGCGGATACAGGACACCCTGGAGGAGTACCGCGCCAACGACATGCGAATGAGAAAACAGCTTCTCGGGCTTGAGGAGGTTGAAGTCAAATTGGAGGAGCTGGATGGCAGTGGTGCGGATAAGCCCTACAACGTGAAAGATGTGTAAGTTTTGGCCGTTAGGTTTCACGGGTACTGATTTCATCTTTAAAGGTTACTTATTTGATACTTGATCGGCTACAACTCGTAGCGGTTAGTCTACGTCGAATGAAGCATTCGTTTCCACTGGTCCTGGACCAATCGCCTTAGCAGTAGTCCTTAAGTGCTCCTCAAATGCAAAAAAACCAACGTGTGCGCGGCCTATCATAAATCTTACGGCCCCTGGTTATCTGCTGGATATGGTTTTAGCTTGTCGTTCTTCCGGCATACGAGCTACGTGTCCAGCCCACCGCAGACTGCCGTTTTTTATTCGCTTCACTATATCCATCACTTTATACTTGGTAGAATTCGTATTGTTCGCAGCACTTTACGTTCGAAGGCTCCAAAGGCTCTCCAATCAGCTTCTCTCAACATCCAAGATTTGAATGTCCAAATAAGGTTTGCTTAGGGAATAGTCCTAGACTCCTACCTACATAGCTACACCTCTGCGGCGGTTATAGTCCGTTCGCTAACCGTTATCCACCTTATAACTCGCTTCATCTACTTCCCGATCATTATGAACTTGTGTGATTCTATCGATCATTTCTTTGATTACTCCTTTCTTCTTTGTGTGGTTAATTATGATAAAACCTCTTGTATTCCATAGAAAAATCGAAGTCCTGGAGCAACGCTTTGAACTGCAGTCCCCCACTGAGGAGATAGAGCAAGCTGAAGAATGGTTGGAGGACGATTTCGCTGCTGAGGCGGAACAGTCCGTAGAAGATAATATGAGCGAATCGTTGCTCACTGATGTTAATCAGGATTCCATTGAAGTACTCGAAGAAGATGAGACCCCAGAGAAACCTCCAGCTCTGAAAAGGAAGCGAGCCGCAAATTCCTCAGAGCCAAAGAAGCAACGTCGGAAACGAGGGTCAAAACAGCCGGAAAATCCGAATCGGCCACGATTGAACGATTTCAAATGCTACATTTGTAAAAGCGATCCGCTTGGTTCGGCTAAAGATCTGCTGGATCACCTGGCGATCCATAATGATCAGCTGCCATACACGTGTACGCTTTGCGTTCAGGAACCGATCGAAATCAGACAACTACGATCGCTGAATCTCCACCTGAAGATGCACGAACAACCAATCAAGTGCGCCTACTGTGATCGCCGTTATACCAACGAGCGTGCTCGTGATTACCACGTGCAGTCGTTCCATTTGGGCGACAATGCTCCTTGTCCGTCCACGTGTGACCTGTGCGGTAAGGTGTGTCCTTCGGCTTTGTCGCTGAAGGCACACAGAAAACGGCACACTATTTCCTTCAATTGCGAATTCTGCTCGAAAGGATTCGCGGAAAAGTCCAAACTCAAGCGGCATATCTCGCGGGTTCACGAGAGGAGCGGCAGTTATGAGTGTACGATGTGTGATAAGCGTCTGACCACGATCGACGCCTACGAGCATCATGTACGGACGATCCACGAGGGTCGGCGAGACCACGAGTGCGAAGTATGCGGCCGAACATTTACAACGGCCGCCTTTCTGCGGATGCACCAGAAGCATTACGAGGGTGGTGTGTGTAAACCAAAGAACAACTGGACCCCTTACTACACCACCCGCATCAACGAAGAAGGCATTAAGCTGTACAGCTGTAAACTCTGCCAAAAGGAGGACATGCGGGCGATTAGTGAACACCTGCGAGTGCACTTTCCCGAGGAGTACGAATGTCCAATCTGTTTGATCAAGCTCCCGCGGAAATCGTCCTTCGACCGGCATCGATTGACGCATAGCGAAATCACCCACCACTGTTTCATCTGCAAGAAGAGTTTTCTCAGCCCTCGGAAGATGTCCAGTCACTTGGCCAAAGCGCACGGCATCGGGCAAATTCTGGAGACCGGGACCGAGCTACCACTGGTTTCCGACGAGGAAATAGAGTTTGACGTCGTAGGTTAAGCGGTAAGTTTTTTTTTCTTTAATAAACTTTATTGTGATCGGTGTTTAGAAAGTTTGTGTACCTCAGCTTCGAAATCCGTTGTTTGAATAGTTCATAAGGTTGAATACAAGACACAACCGCAAGGTAATTCAAAAGTTACCTACAGCTAATTGATTGATTTCAGTCCTGAGCACCCATGGTGATACAATAGGAAATCTTGATCCCGGGGTTTTGCCCACCATCGCCTTGACCTGTGGGCCAGGGCAAATTTCTGACAACTTCCTTTATTTCAAGGCTGGGCCGTCTTGAGCCTCTGGGCCCGGCTCTGATGCTTGGTGGATATTTCGTTCCCACCCCTGGGTAGAGTGTGATCGACCCACCTTTAATACAGATCTAATTGTGAGGCCATCATGCACGAATTATACACCGCAGGCAGCTATTCATGAAGACCTGCAGCCGTTGGGTGTTCTCCACTGATACACACCAAGTTTCACTGGCGTACAGCAGCCCAGATTTCACGTTCGAGTTTTTGTGCGTCGACTATTCTGGCTATTTTTTTTTTCATACATTTCTTGAGATCGCAAAATCAGCTTTTATTTTCTTCTAAACCATAGGGGGGAAATCTGCTCAACAGACACCCGAACCGGAAGTCCGGGTAGTGTGGGGTTAAGGCCGTCTTCTACAACAAAAGTAAAATCCAAGACTACTCTCTCCTCGACCCACTAAACACATTCCTATGGTCGCCGAATTCTTCGTCTCCAGCACCACGAAGGTTAGCTGTGTAGCCTGAAACAACGAACATCAATGACTCGCTCTGGAGAGCCCATCACGGCACTAGCATGCTGGCGCTTAGCCGGTTTCCCGAGCGGTTCTCATCACTCCCTTTGTCCTCGGAAGCCGGGCAGCGTCAACCCCACGCCCGCGCCCAACTGTTTTGCACACATCAAGAACTGATGCTTACGTGCAACCAAATCTGGCCTGATGAAGGCAAGGGTATCACTACCCTTAAGATCCTATCAGCTGCAGCAGAAGATTGCTGACCGAAGGGTCTCCAACTGCCCCGGCCCTTACCGCGGCCACTTAATAGCTGTAAGGGTCGATTTCGACCGCAGGGCACCGGCATGACCTACGAAGCCGACCGCGAATCCCTGGACCGCATCTGAACCAGCCATTCTCCGAGTCCTCAAGCCATCTTCTCTGAAACTCCAAGACAATGTGGGTGATAGCCGTTAAAATGACATTCCATCCAAACAAGATTGTCCGGAGTTGTGCCCTCTCCGCATGTGGCAAGCATGTGATCACGCATATTGTGCGAAAACGAGGGCACACGAACAAAACGTGTTCCGCCGTTTCCTCTAAACCAGCACAAACAAGGTATTCGAGAGAACCCGCATGGTTAGATCACCAACGCAAGCGGCAAGGGTGGAATCCCCTCAAGTGTCGGAGTACGGTACACCGAGGGTCGGGTCAGCGATCGAGGACACGCCGATCAATGGAGCGGAACTGACGCGTGCGCTAACTCGTAACAGAGATGGGCTTCCAAAGCTGCTGGTGGTCGCTGAACAGCTCGACGAGCTGATCGGATACACGAGCGGGCGGAACAACATCAGCAAAGACCTTAAAAAAAGGTCTGCTGAGGCTCCGCGATTCGGTGGCCCAGGCCAAGAAGGAGTATGATCTCTTGGTCGAGCGAGGCAAACTGACTGACGCGGGTAGAGTAGAGAGGTCCACGCAAACGGAGCGCACCTCTACAGGTGGGGCTGTAGATAAAGCGAAAATCTCGGCACAAGTCAAAAGGCCGAGATCCGTCGATGAGGAGCAGTCGGTGAGTGGTAAACGCCCGCGTAGTGCGAGCAACCCCAAGCCGGTCGCGATACGAGCTCGGGGCAAAGAACTGAAACCCCGAGTCGAAGTTGTTAAAAGTAGTGGTGACCAACCGGTCCAAGGGAAGGAGAACCCATGAATTACAGTTGGTAAAAAAAAGCGAAAAGAGAAGGTTTTGAGTAAAACCGAAGCATGCTGCGGGCTATGCGGGGCGAGAATAGTCTCTCGGAGCTAGGCGCGGATGTTAAATGCATCCGGCGCACTAGAACAAGAGAGATGATTCTAGTGCTCAAGGATGCCGTCAACAAGGGCTCCTCTTACACGGCACTAACACAGGAAGTGCTAGGTGAGAAGGTACAGGTGAGGTCTGTGACGCCGGAGGCTACCCTCCAGTGCAAGAACCTGGATCGCCACCGCGGAGGAGCTCTCTTCTGTCCTTAAGCAGCAGTGTAATGTGGATGCGCCAAGCGCATCGATCACATCAGGCGGGGCCCAGTAGGTACGCAGATCGCGACGATCAAGCTTCCAATTGGGGAAGTGAAAAAAGCAGCTGCTAAGGGCATGATAGAAGTCGGCTGGTCGTAGTGTCCCCTCAGTATCCTTTTTTTTTCTTCTAAACAATAGGGGGAAAATCTGCTCAACAGACACCCTAACAGGAAGGTTAGGGTAGTGTGGGGTTAAGGCCGTCTTCTACAACAATAGTAAAAGCCAGGACTACTCTCTCCTCGACCCACTAAAACACATTCCTATGGTCGCTAAACCCTTCGTCTCTCCGGCAGAACCGTAGCGTGGTCCCGTGGCGCCCTTGGCAAGCATCCAGATTAGCGCCCCATGACAATTGAATATCGTTAATTTGCAAAAAATTGTAGTTATTCAATTTTTAAAGTTTCTTTAAAAGCTAGATTTTGGTTTCTCGAAGAAACAAATTTACCCCGATGTTTATTTTTTTAATGTCCTAAAGTATTTTTCTTTCGTGTTTTTCTTTTTAATCACCAAAACATTTTTTATAATTAATTTCTCTTACACGAATGTAAGTACGAAAACATTTTAAATTTAAATAATCTGATTAACACCAGCAAAATAATTTTAAATTACACTTCAGATTGCTAACAATAATTATGCATAAATTTCTTCAAGAAATCGTACAGTATTTTTTTTATTTTCAGGATTTTTTGTTCAACTGATTTTTGTTTCCAAAAATACTTAATACACGGATGAAGACCGGGAGGAATTCCTGAAGAACTTTCATTATGAGTTTTTGTTTGAATCTCTAGATGAATTCCTTCTGGAATCACTGAATGAAGTTCTGAAAAAATCTCTGGAGTTTCTGCAGGAATATCTGATGAAAACTCGGGCAACATTTCAGCAGGAATTTTCAATGTAATTCATGAAGTAATTCTTGCATTCCTGGTACAGTTTGTGAAGAAATGCTTAAAGCAATGTCTAAGAATTTGTGGAGACCCACTGAAAGTATTTCTGATAGAATGCTTGGAAGAATTTTTGAAGGAATTCCTGAAAAAAATCTTAAGGAATCTCGAGGTTTTTTTTATTCCCTAGAAGGAATTGCTGAAGGAATTCATGTAAAGATTTCAAAATAAACTTTTAGAGAAATTTTGGATGATCAAGGGCGGATTTTCTAACGGAATACCTGGGGAAACTTTTGAATTAGTTCCAAATTTAAGATTTCTTGGAGGGATTCCAGCAGAAATTTATGGAAACATTTTTAGTGAACATGGAAAAAATCGAAAGAAATCACTGGAAGATTTTCTAAGCGATATGAGAGTTTTCTTCTGAGAGGTATTTCTGAGAGAATTCTTGGGATTTCTGAAGGAGTCTCTATAGTATTATCTATACGAAATAAGGCAAAATGTGAAATAAAAGTATTGAGAAATAGAAGCATGAACCCTTAGAAGATTTAAGGAATCTGTGGAGAAATTTTTGACGGTATCCTTAAGGAAAATTTCCAAATTTATCCCTGAAGGATTTAAAAAAAAATCTTTAGGAAACTATGGAAGTTTCGAAAGGAAACCTTTGACCAATTTCTTAATAAATTCCTAGATAACTCCTGAATGTCTTCTATAGGGGTCCCTCGAGAAATTTCGAGAGGAATTTTTTAAAGATTTTCTGAAGGAAACCTAGCAAGAAATTTCAAACAAATACTCAAAATAATCTGGAGAAATCTGAATCTTTATGAATACAGAACGTAAAAAATACATTATTAATTTTATGTGATATAGTGAAATCTTGATACATTCAAGAAATTGAATCATTCTGTTTCCTTCTAGCCTTAGGCCTTTTCGGCGCCCCACTGAGGTTGGCGCCCTTGGCGGGGGCCAACCTGGCCAACCACACGCTACGGCTCTGCTCTCCGGAACCACCAAGAAGGCATTGCTTCAGAGAGCGGCTAGTGCACATCGCACCCTCTAGGTTAGCTGCGTAGTCTGCAGCAACGAACATCGATGACTCGCTTTGAAGAGTCCATCACGGTAGCAAGCTGGCGCTTAGCCAGTTTCCCGAGTGGTCCTCACCACTCCCTTTGTCCTCGGAAGGCGGGCAGGGTCAACCCCGCCCGCGCCCAACTGCTTAGCAGACATCAAGAACTGATGCCCACGTGCAACCCGATCTGACCTGCCCGCAAAGGAAGGGTATCACTACCCTTCAGGCCCTATCAGATGCATCCGAAGGTTGCAGACAGCAGGGTCTCACCTACCTCGACCCTTGCCGGGTATCCCTTTCCAACCGCGGGCCTCGGATCCAACGCAGTAGACCGGTGCCACGACAGCACCGCTACCGCGACTTCCTCTCCGCGGCCACTTAGTAGCTGTATGGGTCGATCTCGACCGCAGGGCACCGGTATGACCTACGAAGCCGGCTCTGAACCCCTGGACCACCTTTTGTACCGCATCTGAACTAGCCATTCTTCGAGTCCACGCGCCACCTCCTCTGTAGCTCCCAGACGATATGGGTGATAGCCGTTGAAACGGCGTTCCAGCCAAACTCATCCCTACACATCCTCTGGAGTTCTGTCCTCTCCGCATGTGGCAAGCATGCGATCACGTATTGTGCGAAAACGAGGGCATACGAACGAAACGTGTTCCGCCGTTTCTTCTAAAGCATTGCACACTGGGCATTCGGGAGAATCCGCATGCCCGAAACGGTGTAGATACTATCGGAAGCTACCATGGCCTGAAAGGACCTGTGTCAGGCAAAATGTTACTTCCCCATGGCGCCTATTAATCCAACTATCCATCCTCGGATATTCGATCTTGACGCGATGGGAGGGCTTAACCCATTAGCACTTTAGCGCCAGTTCTTTCACCACCGCTTGGACTTTGAGTTAGATATAGGGTGCGGGCACCGGTTTTGGCCAGTCTAAGGGAAATCATTTTTATTAAAATAACCAATAATCCTATGAAAACAACCAATGCGTTAAATGAAAGGTTTCAATCTATATTTTGAAGGAAAAATGCAGAAATCAGCCAATACTTGATTTTTGTATTAAAAGTGGCACTGGCCAAAATAGAAGCTCTGCCGCAGTTTTGGCCATATTCTTAAGTTTGGTTTCTATTTTGGCCAATCGCGTGTATTTCTTATGGGAGTGGCCAAATTAGAAGCACCCTGGCCAAAATAGATATATGGGAGCAGATTTTTTAAGGAAATATATTTTTTTCCTCTAGTTTTTAATCAAAATGTGTGGTTTTCACAGCTGTAATCATCATATTGTTTAAGGATCTACTAGTAAAAATTAAATTTACGCCGATTTAGATCGCAACAGGCTCAATTCCGCACTATGGCCAAAACTCCGGACTGGCCAAAACTGAAGCTTCTACCCTATCTAGTTTACGAGTTGAGCGCAAGTGAAGGATTCGCCGTAAGTGCTAATGGGAACCAAAGGAATATCCGTCGTGCATTTATCACAAGTCAAAAACAAATTATAATTCAGCTTGCATAGACCTAATCTTTGCATTCTTTGAATTTTCTCAAATTTAACAATAATTGTTAAATTTAACGTAACGCAAGAGTGGGTAGAGGAGGTCTCTGCGTTACACTCATCATTCGTTACTTGAATTCGTTAGTACACAGGACAGGGGACGCTAGGATAAGTTGACTTACAGCCTTACAGATTAGATTCATTACAATTAGAAAATTATGGACTGATTAGGTAAAGATAAAACTGTTGATTATAGGAGTTTGTATTTGTATTTCTTATTTTTATCGGTTTTGTGAATTTATAAAAGTTGACAAATAATCATTATCATTTTTATTTTTGACAAAAATCAGTTGACTGAACTTTTTTGTTTTTATATCTTAGACGGTATTATTTCACTGATCAAAAAAAGCAGGAATTTAGTTAGGACTTAGGACGGTTGACATTGTAAAGGGTTACGATGGATATAATATTACTTTGGACTGAGATGATCACAGATATGCAGAAGACGACTAGCGAAATTAGAAACACAATTTGATACATTATTGACTATATTTTGACAAATAGGGTTTGAAAATTTCTTTACAATATCGAATGGAAGCTCAAAAAGTGTTATCTAACACTAATATGAGAGTTATTTGGAGATGATGCTGGTGCTGTCAATGACTAACATCGGTTATTGACACTATTGGTAATCAGCTTGAAATAATTTTCAGAATGTATTATAAAATAACTGAGGATATTATCTGATTATTGTTTGGGGAAGCTGTCAGAAAAACTAGTTGCCCATATCGGCTAAAAACGCTAGTTCTGGTAGCTGTCTTCGAATAATTTTCAGAAATATCGAATCTTTAAAAATTAGCTACGACACATTTTTTTTCTTTTTGCTCTTTGTATATTTCTTAAGAATAGTAGTCTGAAGGCGTTAACATAGACATAGACACCCTTTTTTTATCTCTGAATGTTGTCCAGTGACCTCGGAGATTTTCGATTATTGAAATATTGTTCAATTATCAAATCATCTTTGGAGCTTCCATTCGATCAAAACACTAGTGCGATGGGAAAAGTTAAAAACAGTATTTTTAAAAACTACTACGACCTAATGCTTATTACTACACACTTTGCTCAAGTTGACGACATCGTCTAGTCCATCGTGAGTATTAGTCCTAGTAGGGGGAAAGTTGGGAAAGGGTCCAGGCTTTGCCATCAGCTGTCCTGCAGCTCCACCTGGTCACTCTTCAAAAAAAAAAAAAAAAAAAAAAAAAAAAAAAAAAAAAAAAAAAAACAAAAAAAAAAAAAAAACAAAAACAAAAAAAAAAAAAAAAAGATGTTTCTGAAGCGAGTTATTAAGGACTTTTCTTGTGTCATCACAAAATGGCTTCTTCAGAATCATCATCCAAATTCAACTTTACACAGTATTGCACTAATACATTTACGTAAGAAAATCGACGCTTACCTTTTCTCTAAAATTCTCCACTTCACGCAAAATATTTTGGAAAGAAATATAGAACACACTATTCGCCTCCAAACGTCATCACCCCACCGCAAAATCGCTAGCGTAGAACGATCGACGCGCCACCATTTTTCGAATGTTGGAGAGCACATGTACCTTTTTCGCGGTGTTGCTTCACCGTAAACAACACCGCGAAAAGGGTACCTACACCCTCCACTATTCGAAAGATGGTGGCGCATCGATCGTTGCAGTTTATCGTTTGACAGTCAATTCCAATTAAAATTCTCTTTCGAACTATCTATACCACAAAGAAATATTTTCACTCAAACTTGAAAATTATTCAAATTTGTCTCAACCACACCAAGAGTTCGATGGTAATGTTTACCACCCACCACAGTACAACGACGACGGCAGCAGCGCGACGCGACGGTGCCGTCCGGCGCACAATCATCGATCATTGAACGCAGTGATGTCGATCTTGCGGGCCAATTCATCAATAAAATCAATCAAAATCATTGAAATCTGGAGCTCGATTTGAAAAGGTCGTATGTACTTTTGTCGATTAAAAATTCGATCAGTTGGATTCGCTTATTATAGCAAAAACCGTTGGAATTGAAAAAAGTTGATACATACAGCAGAATCATCACAAAACAGGCTTTCCGTTCCATCATTTAAAGTCTCTAACAAATCTTCCATATTGCTACAATAACTAAAATAAACTGATCGAATTTTATATCGACAAATGTACATACGACTTATTCAAATCGAGCTCCAGAAATGGTCAACTCAAATTGATCGATTATACGTCGTAAAATCGAAAACTATTTTTAGAATGATTATTGTTGTACTTTGAAACACATATGATTGTATTATCGTCGCACCACCAAATCGAAGTCGTCGCTAGAAGCACATGCGAAGTTGCAGCTGCGAAGTAAATTTTAATCTATTTTTTCTGTTGCGCATTATTAAGCTAATTAAGAGCAACAATATGCACCGATCCAAATTCAGTTGCGACATTTCTAAGTAGGTTAAAAATCAATTTTCGCACGTTCGGTCACTTCGAATTTCGACCAAAAGCATAATAATAAAAGCAAATATTTTTTGTTTGTGAAATCTCCTCCGCACTGTCCGCCAACACTGCTGCTGCTTGCAAACATCAACAGCGGTAGAGCATACTAAGAGTATTCGATCATTTTTAGCTTATTACACATAAAATTCGGTGTTTTTCGTAATATTGAGACATGTTTCTTGTTATTTAGCAAAACAAAGTAGTCTACTGCTTGAATTGCTTTTAAATGATTAATAATCTTGAAATGTTTACATTGGCGAAAGCGAGACAAAGAGGTGCTTTTTTTGTTTGTTTGTTTATAGAACAAATGTAAAAAGGCAACACCACTACTGTTGCGCTCGATAATTGTTAGAAATAAGAATCGAAAAAGAAGTGCTGAAATAGGAGTGATACAGGGAGTCACCTTAACAAGTGAATGTAAATGATTGCAAATGAATGATCCCATCCTTGTTCACTGATGGTGGCCAGTCGATCGACGACTGTTCGCGCAGCCTGTCATTTGGTTCTTGGGGTTTGTGCTCTCGAGGTTCGGGGCGTTGCTTCATTGTATCTTCGCTTTAATACTAATATTTCTTGTTTGAGTAACTGACTATTATGTACAAGCGCTTAACTCATTATATTTCATAAATTGCCAGATTTAAGGGTAATGGTTCAATAGGATGTTAGTAATCAGAGTGGATTAGAACGAGTTGGCGCCTACAATACACCAACACTAACACACATACACCAATACTTACACGCACACATGCACCTACAACTAGCTGTAAAAGACCAGTGGGCGGGACAATGGTGCCTACCCAACAGTTGTAGGTGGGGTGTTTGGCTTAGCTACATGACTTGGTCCGGCAAGCCCATAAACATCAATTGGTAGACGTATTGCCTAGTGAAAAGACAACGCAGATGGGCGAAAGCCAGGCGATGCGTTGATTAGCTTGTAGCTGTGTTAGTTAGCTGTGTAGCCTGAAGCAACGAACATCAATGACTCGCTCTGGAGAGTCCATCACGGTAGCGTGCTGGCGCTCTTAGCCGGTTACCCAAGAGGTCCTCACCACTCCCTTAAAGGTGCCGGTGGAAGCATAATTGTCACATGTGTATTTTTGGCAATATTGAGATTTTGCAGCCCATGACCATGTATCATGGTGTACTACCATATAGGGAAATATAAATAGGTAGTTTGTTCCGAAAATTGTTGGAAAAATGCAACGCCGATTTGTCACATTCTGATAAGTGGACGCATAAGTGTCACATTTCATTGGAAAACCTATGAAATTTTTAAATCGCCCTAAAACAAAAATTAGTGCTCAAATTCAAAATTGGTTGGTGTTAGAACACGATTCGGCATTTATGCTTCATAGTTGAGACTAGTTAAATCCTACATTATAGAGATCTGCAGAGGCGGCCATTGTGAGCCAATCGTGCAGAGAGAACTGTCAAAGTGTGAGCCACATGAACATGCTTATCGTTCGTGGGAAGGCGTCGTTTGAATGGTATTGCAATCGGAACTAAATAAATAAAAATTATTTATTTTTAATATCAAGAAATTGGCGGCATATGTATGTTTAGTAAAAAGATAAAAATTTATTAATTCTGCTTTCAAAAGCTCATGCTTATGACGACACTTTTGTTGCTGAACTTGTCGAAAAAACTTCCATTGCTGCTTCTTGCTTCACTTCTGCCGATATGATTAGCGTAACACTTGTGCAATGAATTTCAGATTTAAAATAGCGGAGCAATATTTCAAAAAATTTTTGAAAAAAAAATTACCATAGTTAGAAAATGTAAACAAAACAACTTGAACCACAACGAAGTCACGCACAAAGTTTGAACATCTAGCTTTGTAGCAAGTGTTGGCAGCTGTTGTAAACAAAACAAACAGCGTTGCCGAATCGACGTATGCAACTTCCGCTCATCTCTATGTAGAGGATTTCTAGTTGAGACAATTTACTTTTTCGAACTTTGGACGCGATTTTCTCGATTGTCTGTTTTTGCACATGTGACATTTATGCGTCCACCGGCAGCTTTGTCCTCGGAAGGTGGGCAGCGTCAACCACACGCCCGCGATCAACTATTTTGCAGACATCAAGCACTGATGCCTACGTGCAACCCGATCTGACCTGCTGAAGGCAAGGGTATCACTACCCTTAAAGGGTAGTACGCACCTGATAAGTACTGTGGAAAAAGATAGGCCAAGGAACGGTCAAGAAATGATTTCGCTGTTAAAATTTCTTGAGCGGTCCGCAGCTGGAAAGAAATGAAAATTGTGTAACGCTCGTAACGCCTGCCGGGCAAATCAAATGGAGCTGTCACTTTTCCTTGCGGAAAAATATTCCGTTCAATTATTCCTCAAGGAAAAGTGACATTATTTCCCATACTAATCAGTTGTCAAAATTCCTTTGGTAATTAGAGGGATTTTTTCTGGAGTGCGTTTCTTATCAGGTGCATACTAGACTTAAAGCTTGGAGCACATAGCGTCCGTTCCGTCGAGGTTTGCGTTTTTTTGACAGTTTTCCCATGGGAAATGTGTCAAACTACTATCACGCACACGCAAACGTATGCATTGTGCGGAGCACTTTAAGACCCTATCAGCTGCAGCAGAAGGTTGCTGACCGAAGGGTCTCCACCTGCCCCAACCCTCACCGCCTCACCGCGGCCACTTAATAGCTGTAAGGGTCGATTTCGACCGCAGGGCACCGGCATGACCTACGAAGCCGACCCCGAACCCCTGGACCACCTCTTGTACCGCATATGAACTAGCCATTCTCCGAGTCCTCGAGCCATCTTCTCTGAAGCTCTAAGACGATGTGGCCGTTGAAATGACATTACAGCTAAACAAGATTGTCCGGAGTTGTGTCCTCTCCGCATGTGGCAAGCATGCGGTCACGCATTGTGCGAAAACGCGAACACACGAACAAAACGTGGGGTGCCTCGGACCTCCCGGTCTCCCCGGGACCCGAGTGAAGCCCCACCTCAAGCGACCCACCCAACTACCATGTCACCGCGACCAAGCCGGTCGATCAAGGAGGAAAGGGTGCCCAGAAAAACTCTGGGGTTGGGCACCAAACCCCCCCCCCCCCACGAGAACGCTAACCACGGAGCACCTCTGGCTTCCCCATGGACCAACCACCCAACCAACGAATCCATCCCGGTCGTGGGCACCTCGGACTCTCGGACCCCCCGGGACCCGAGTGATAAGCCTCATCCCAAGCGACCCAGCCACTCAACTATCGCACCCCTACGACCAACCCGGTCGGAAGAAGAGACCCCCCTCCGCCGCGGACACCCAGTCATAGCAACCGAGCTAGCGAAACCCTCGGGCCAAACAACATCGACAGCAACAGACAGCGAGACAAACCCCAAAACTATGTAGTAATTGAAACTCTGTATTTGTTCTCTCCCGGTGAGCCCTTCTGGCTCACCAGATTTTAGAAAAGAGACGAACCAGCCAAGGGCTGAAAGTCTTTATAATAAAGATAAATCAATCAATCAACAAAACGTGTTCCGCCGTTTCCTCTAAAGCATTGCACACTGGGCATTCGGGTGAATCCGCATGCCCGAAACGGTGTAGATACAGTCGAAAGCAACCATGACCTGAAAGGACCTGTGTCAGGTGGAATGTAACTTCCCCAGGGCGCCTATAATCCAACTATCTACCCTCGGTATCAACCTATGAGTCCACCTTCCTTTGGTGGAACTGTCCCACGCGCGCTGCCATTTGACCATAGAGGCCATCCTGGCAGTTCTGCGTATGCCTCTTGTGCCGCGCATTTCGAAGCACTCCATGTCTTCACTGATAAGAATGCTGATAGGCACCACCGACGCAGAGAGCGTCGTGTGACACGGTACGGTACGCGCTCGCAACCCTCAGGCACATAAGCCTGTAAGTACTTTCCAGCTTCCGTAGGTAGCATTCAGTACTTAGCGTGGTGCCCCACGCCGGGCCGCCATACCTAAGTATTGTGAACGAGCAAGATGCTGCCCGCGCGATCTCCGCGAGATAACTTTTAATCCGTTTGTAATATTGTGTACATCATGGGTTCCCAAACTTTTAGATCACGCGACCCCCTTTTGCCAGCAGACGTAGTTTTCGCGACCCACCATTGAAATTCCCTCATTTGTTGTCTGTTACAGTAAAATATTTTACTGTCCCTCGCGACCCCCTGGATGAAGGCCGGCGACCCCCCTGGGGGGTCGCGCCTCACAGTTTGGGAAACCATGGTGTACATAATTGTGTGACTCAGATTATTGCAACCAAGCGGGTGCTCCCGGCAGATGACTTGTGCGTCCACTTTGACGTGAGCGACGGTCTGATGTCAAGACCGTTTGCTATGCCTACTAGATCGCATTATGTGCAACCAGTGCATTCCATCGCCAGTGAAGCCGAGTGATATAATAATGTGGATTGTATACCACACATCCACCCTCTTCTCAGGAATGAAAATATAAAGAACATTTAAAGATGTACATTATGTTTAGTAGATCCAGAGAGAGAGCTTTGGAAACATCACTTGTAAACCTACATCTTATGTTACATTGCTGTTATGATTGGATGTAAGTTGTTGATGGGGCGACAAAGCATTCTGAATTCTCAATCCACCGCACATCCACTCTCTTCTCAAGATTGAAATGTTCAAAGAAATATTTTTTTCTCTACTATATTTTATTGAATGCTAGAATAGATTATGTATCCATACAGATTTACAAAAAAATAACGGTTGAAGATATCCGATCATGTGGGAAATATGCTCTATACACAGCTAACATTAACACGCTTTTCATATTTGAACAATGATAAATTTCTATCTCTCGTCATGGTCATCCGTTTCGGGATGATGGGTTAGGATTTTTAGTTTTTTTTTTCAAATGCGGAATCTTGAGAATAAAAATTAAGACTGTAAACCATAAGCAATACAATTTGCCGAATTTGAGTATTAAACACTATATTGTAGAGCTACGAAGACCTTAAATCTGAACATAAACGTTTTCAGTGTTGTTGAAGGGCTTGTTTTCCAAGACATTCCACTAAAAAGACTTCAACCAGCATGTTGGCAGATTGTAAACGAACCTCGTTACCCATGTAATATTTTTTTTATTGATCCTCTACCGTCAGATCACTCCAAAAATTATTTACAAAATTGACAAATTACGCAGAAAAAAAAAATCTTCGGTACATTAGTCTATGGGAAAATCAAAACAATATCCGATTGTTGACCAAATATACCAGGAATGTTTGGGACTAAAAAAGGTACATTTTCAAGACTCTGGACTTCTTATTTTTGGTCTGAACTTATAGCGTAATCGACCCCCTTCATCCACCTAGTTCAGGACAAATCTCATCCTTATTCTCACTTGTTTTTTTTTTGCAATTCCACCGATTTTTTTTCTGTTTTCTGCCAGATTAAGGTGAAATATCAGAGGATTCAAATATGGCTGCCACAACGGCCAACCCAAGCCTCTACTCACGTTTTCTAGGGCGCTAATATTTATTGGAAATTCGTAAACAAATGAGCCTGATTTGGATTATCTGCCTCATTTGGCAAGTGAGCAAAGCCTGGACAAACAAGCGTGGCTTGATTCGATGCGTCCCACCCATACGGTACATTCTTCCAAACACGCTAGTGGATGAGAATACAGGCATTCCGGAAAGCTATTGGGCTAGGGTACAGCTTTCTGGATAACGCGGTAGACTTTACGGTAATCTAGGAACGCTATTTGACTATGATATAGTCATCTAAACACGTGGTCAATTAAGGGTGAGGTCATATAGACACGCTAATGAACTAGGCTGCAGTCATCTGAACTCGCAAATTGGCTAGATTGCTATCATCTGGACACACTAATTACAAATGGTTTGGTCTTCTGAACACGCTGTGAACAGTTTTTAATTGTTGCTTTAAGACAGAAATTCTTATAAAAATATCTGTGCGGTCAATCGGACGCGCTATGGACAAGGGTGTGGTAATCCGGACACACTCTGAACAATGGTGCGGTCATCCAGACACGCTGTGGACAATGGTGCGGTCATCTGGACACGCTATGAACAAAGGTGCGGTCATCCGGACACGCTGTGGGCAATGGTGCGGTCATCCGGACACGCTGTGGACTAGGGGTGCGGTCATCCGGACACGCTGTGAACAATGGTGCGGTCATCCGGACACACTGTGGATTAGGGGTGTGGTCATCCGGACACGCTGTGGACTAAGGTGCGGTCCGGACACGCTGTGGACTAGGGTGCGGTCATCCGGACACGCTGTGGACTAGGGGTGCGGTCATCCAGACACGCTGTGAACTAGGGTGCGGTCATCCGGACACGCTGTGTACACTTTTTTAATGGTCGCCGAGAGACACAATTTAACACAAAAATAAATACGGTTAAGCAGTTCTATACTCAGTTGCATTGTATCATCTGACATGAACAATCATATAAAAATAATGTGTCATAATTGTGTTTGTCTTAAAAATAGTAGTTTTAATCACAATTAGACTTCAATAATTTGAACTCGTCAATATATAATTTTCTTGTGGAACTGAGCCTCATCTACTTTACTTTACTTTATTTATTTCGTCAATCATGGTAGACTACACACACGCTTACTGTATTGCGAATCTTTTCTGAAATCCGCATACCGGCCAACAACTGGTGCGCCGACAGCCCATGCGCCGGGCTGTGCGCCATACAAAATGTAAATAAACAAGTGCCAAAATGGTTCGCGCCAAGAGCTCAATCTCTCTTAGGGTTCGGTTCCATTTTTTGTCTAAAACATTGAACGTCTTTATGTCTGGAAATAATGTACAACAAAGATATTATTGACGATAACAACGCTTTTACTTCATTAAACCACTGATTAATAGTGATTTGGCTAGTGAAAAACTTGGCGCATAGGCAATTGGCGCGCAAATTGTGCGCTGGTGTGCGGATTTGAGTTAATCGTCGCAAAGTGCCCAACACACATTATACCCTGGCGCACAACCTAGAGGTCGAAGAGAAACTTGTCGAAATGCTAAAAATTCTCGAGAAGCTCAATATAAATTTCAGATATTGACATTTAGATAATATTTCATGTGTCGTTAGATCTACCATTTAGGACCTTTCTTCACATAGTTAAATCGATTATTTCGCAGAATCTACGCATTTACTGTAAGTCCATCAAGATTAGAATCAAAATATACAGCATCATTCTCGCTCCAGTAGCACATTAGATAGTATGAAGCATTTCATTAAAATTTTAGGATCATTTTGTTCAGAATATTGAACACAATTGTACACAATTGTACAAACAACAAATATATGTTTGATTTCAAATCTGCATAAGACGTTTGTCCCACTTCTTCCGTCGAACATATATATACATTGAAGTAGGTTATCATGATTGATGACAATCACAATAGTTTAAAATGTGTCCAAAATAATCTGGAAATTGTATCACAAAATACATTTCTGGAAGATATTCACAAAATCGCTCTGCTTTGAATAATTATTCAAAATACCATCAGAACACATAATATGCATATCAACTTCGCCTAATTTACAGAAAACGCTTTTCATGATTGCTTTGTATTGAGTACTACCAAAACTAATATTGCCCATGAAGAAAAAAAAATACTTGCATGAAGAGTATGTGGGAATAACAGACAGTGGCCATTTCAGTGGTATGTGTCAGTTTTTATTAGTTTCAATATCAATATCAATAACATTTGGTTTGACTAGAGTCAGACTTCAGTATTTTATCGTTACTAGTTCCCAACGAGATCAAAAAATATTCACATATTCTCGTAAAGGACTGTTTGCAGTTTAGAAGGAAAAGTTTCCTATATGGGAATTCGTTTGCCTGAATCGCATAATAAAACCGTATTTCTTCAATCGCTGTAAGCAGTTGCGAAGAAATGCCAATTCAAATGGCAGTAGTTGTAGACGGTTTCTGCCAGGTCAAGACATTTAATTGTTAAGAAATTTCTTGAGCGATTCCTTACGAACACAAAGCTGGGCTTTATTTGTTATTGCCAGACGGAATCAACCCAAATTCAAGTTCCATTCACTTAATTTCGATATTTCGTTAAATTATTTAAAAAAAATGGTATCTTGTTTTCGCCCAACGCCTTAATTGTTGCAAATTCAAGTTCAGTCAAGAAAATTCAAGCTTGGCTTCTTGCCGGAAAAGCGCAAGTTTTGTTGGTGCCTCTCTTTTTGTTTCTGACAACTTTGTTGTGGACGTTGTGGATGGCGAGTGAACAACCTAACGCTGGCTTAAAATTAAAAGCCATTTAGCCGAATTGGAGTGCTCAAGACTTATCCGCTGGGTCATATTTGTTTTCTGTGTGAGCACAATAATCCAACCACATCCAAAGTAATCCAACCATTTGGTACTAAACACTAACTACCAACCGATTCGAAGTGATAACTGTTAAGAAAAATAGCGCCTTTCACTTGCTTTTTATATGTAGGCACGGAAGAACACAAGGGTGATTGCCAGTCAGTTTCACTTCATAGCAAAAAAAATACTATTGATTATAAAACCCGGGACCGTTTCGCCAGGAACTAACTCACCGGTATCTAGTCAGTTGATTGGCTTCTCGTCGCAAACAGCATACATAAATTTCACTATGAACACTTTTAACAAACACACTTTTTCACTTTGAGTTAAACAATCGCGTTCCTTTCGAGGACGCACCCGCTTGGCCACTTCCCGAAGGTTCGAAATTATCCGGAAGGATCGCCAAAATGTGTGACTCAGATTATTGCAACCAAGCGGGTGCTCCCGGCAGATGACTTGTGCGTCCACTTTGACGTGAGCGACGGTCTGATGTCAAGACCGTTTGCTATGCCTACTAGATCGCATTATGTGCAACCAGTGCATTCCATCGCCAGTGAAGCCGAGTGATATAATAATGTGGATTGTATACCACACAATAATGTAAATAGTAGTCTTGTGTCAATAAATGTGCATGTTTTTATTATGTAATGTCCGCGTGTGGAAGTGTTTCTCTCGGCCACATATCTCGTTTCCCCGGACATGAAACTAAGTATGGACGTAGCAACACTAGCCAGAAGCTTGCGCTTACTGGCGTGCACCGCAGAGCTATTGGATATCATCCGGGACAGTGCCGCAATAGCTGTGGAGGCTCTTTTCCAGGCTTAATCGACGTGGCAACCGAAGGTAAGCTTATCGTCGATTATCACGCCCAAGTGTTTGACGGAGCGCTTTGACAGGATAGTGCACTCTCCTACACTGATCTCCATCTGCTGCTCCGACTTCCGGTTGTTAACAACCGTCACCTCAGTCTTGTGGTGAGCCAGCTCCAGATTACTGGACCGCATCCACGCCTCCACAACCTTGATCGAGTAGTCGGTAGTCAACTTCACCTCCTCGATCGTTTCACCGTAGACCTCGAGCGTAATGTCGTCGGCAAATCCGACAATCTCCACTCCCACTAACCTACTCTAACCTCAACACCTCGTCGTACATGACATTCCATAACACCGGACCCAGGATGGAACCTTGCGGGACTCCTGAGGTTATGTGAAAGCACTTCCGACCCACCTCTGTGTCGTAAACTAGTACTCGATTCTGAAAGTAGCTTCCGAGAATCTTGTACAGGTACCCGGGTATCCCCAGACGCAGGAGTGCATCGGAAATAGCTGGCCAGTTGGCGCTATTAAACGCGTATGTAACGACAGTATAGCGTCTACGTCCAACTTCCTTTCCGGTAGCTGTACTGGCTACTCGAGAGACCATTTACACCCTCGGTGTGCCTCAACATTCTTCAGGATGATCTTTTCGAGCATCTTCCCCGCTGTGTTGATCAAGCATATTGGTCTGTGTTGCCAACACTGGCAGCACTGGCGATGAAGGCCAGCTCGAAGTCCCTCGTCCTATCACAGCGAATGACAGTGTCAATGTCAACTGATGAGCACTAAGAGGATAGTGGGGGAAAGAAGCTGTCATTGCAGGTGTTTTCGATGGAACAAGGATCGGTAGAGCAAAACTATTTGCGAAGCAAACGTGGTCAAAATTAAAATTGTATGAATTATTGCTATTTATTGTACCTTCAGTGGAATTCATTGCGTAGGTGAGAGGTAGAATTTGTTTAGTAGAGAGCTATTACCTACAAGCGTAAGTTTTGATGTTTATCCCCTGAATAACTAATCCTAATAGTGGAATTGGAATTATAGGTTACCCTACCTACAGTTATAAACCCACGAAGGGTCAAAATCGTTATTTTTGTTGGATTTATTCCTTGAATTAGGCGACTGAATTGTAAGTACCCACATAATTAGCCAAGATGAAGCGAGCATTAATAAAAAGTTATTCAGCTTTAAGATATCGCACCAGAAAACCGGCGTATCTCTAAAGAGGTCCGAAAGAAGATCCAACAGTCTGTATGCCGACGGGTCTCCAGGTGGTTTCCCCGCCTTTGGCAATAGAACCAGGCTTTGCCTCTTCCATACTTCTGGTAAAACTGCATTTCTGCACAGCAGACCTGAACATATCAGGAGCCTCTGCAATAGCTACCTTTAAGGCCAGGTTCGGAACTCCGTCCCGACCTGGGGCCTTACCTACGTTGAGGAACTTTGCGGTTCCCGCAAGTTCCACATCGGTGACCATCTCCTCATCGCCAGCCGCAGTCCCTGGCTTTTCTACCAAAGGAGGCCAAGAACTAGGATCATGACGTGGAAAAAGCTCGAAGATCCCCTCCAACATCTCCGGAGATTGATCTGTAGGAGCCATTACACCTCTCGTCTTGGCCATCACGATCCTGTAGGCATCACCCCACGGGTTCGCATTGAATCTTATGGAAATATGCAAGTTTTTGCTTTTTTATACGGATTGGATGTGTGATTGAGTTAAGAGAATAGATAAATATTGGTTTCGAATGAAGATATAAGCTTTGATATCGTAGACTTATATTTTTCAATAAAACTGTATATTGGCGCTTCGATTTTGTTTTCAATAATTATCAACCTGATGGAAGATGTTACTTTGTGATGCCTCGGGTGGCATTGACTGACCCATCACTGACCCCAAAGGATGAAATGGCACTGGTACATGGGGATCTAGTCCGGGCGCGGCCACATGTGACGATGGCACCATAAGATGTGAATAGTTGCCGGTTGATCCGTTCGCGGGGTAGGATGTCGTATCTTCCACTGGTGCCTGTCTAGTAGGCTGCTCGTGTGCTTCTGATGACGATGTGGCATCTGGTATGCATTCTGTTGGAGCGCTGTCGTGTGAAGGTTGGTTGGATTTGTGTGATGTACGTTTACCGCTGCTCATTTTATCCTTCTTGAAGCGATTATACAGCTTCACGCCTTCGACCTCGATTCCATGCGCTCGGATCTTGTGCTGCGTTAACAGAAAGTTGAATCTGGAATGTAGATTTTTTTTGGTATTGTGTGTTTCTTCATCTACCCAATCACTTACCTATACCCAGCTCCGCAGATATCGCACGATAACTGTTGCCCCGTGTGCCTCCAAACGTGCAACCGCAACTCGTTCGCGGCCATAAACCGCTTGCCACAGTACGAGCACTCCAGCTTGTACGATTTGGAGTCATGCTTGCGCATGTGCTTGCTGAGGGCGTTCTTCCAGGTGCACTTGACGCCGCAAATCTCGCACTCGTAGACCTTTTTCTCGTGCAGGGACTCCACGTGCATGGTAACGTCTCGCTTGGAGTAGAACTTTTTACCGCAGAGATTGCACGGGTAGTCCCGCTGGTCGTTGTGGTACTTCATGTGCACGAAGAAGGCTCCCCGCGTCGACAGGATCTTTCCGCAAATCGAGCACATGTGCTCCCGCTCCTTGCCGGATGGTTTCGACTGCCGGATCAACTCCGAATGCGACGCCCGATGGCCCGCCATCTGGCGCCGAAGTTTGCATTTAAAGTCGCAAAACTCACACTCGTAGATGTCTTTCACCTTTCTCTTCTCCTCCCACTCGGCCCGTTTGTGCTGGTAGCCGGTGTGCTTCTTCTTGTGGCTGGCCAACTGGATTGGCCGCGTGCACGTGTACGAACATTCCGAGCAGTGAAGTACCTGCGAAGATGTAAATAGAAGACAGTGTACCTAGTACAATAATCTAAATATAACTCACCACCGAATCAGTCTCGTCGTTGGTATGCGCGTTCTCGTCGGAACCGTCCGAGTAAGAAGCATAGGAATAGGACTTGGGTTTGTCCACGCTGTCGGATGTCTGATGATCTTGAAGATCACCTTCCTCTATCGAAATGCTGCATTTCGATTTCCCTTTCGTGCCTGTTCGTTCTCGTTTCATTCTTTTATGCTTCTTCTTGTGACTCGCTAGCTGATTGAGTTTATCACAGACAAATTCACACTCCGTGCAGCTGAACTTCGGATTCTCGTGTGTTGTTGTAACTTTCGG
>NC_085136.1:218832827-218857827 GCF_035046485.1 Aedes albopictus | reverse complement strand
AGATGCATCCGATACCCATGACGCGAGTCAAACTGCTTAGCACAGATTTCACACGCATGACTTTTATGGCGCAATGATTCTGCCGTTCCTATAGCCGGACACGTCTTTCGGTGTTCCTTCTTCTGGCTTCGATTGGGGAACATTTTTCCACAGTCCCAACATTCCTCGTCTTCGTTTAGTTGGTTGTACTTTTTGCGTGGTACGGGAATCTTATCCAGTACCTCGAGCATTTCGTCAATAGTCAATCCTTCCAGGGACGGTAGTTCCGAGTTTGATTGTTCTACACGAAGTACCGACGTATGTTCTACATCTTCAGGATTACTGATCTGGGGCTCGGTGAAAAGAATGCCGGTTTCCGAATGGCTCAACTCTGACTCTGAAGGCTGAAATTAATAAAAAAAACAACTAATTAGTCCACCCTAATTCATTGTGTTTTGCCTTTCTCGTACACTAAAGTGTACTGAAAGGTTATATGTTCACAAAAAAAACAATGTTCGGTAGAAGGCTCGGAGGGTCAAGTCACATATACCAATCAACTCAGTTCAACAAATTGAGGTGATGTCTGTATGTCTATGTACAACAATCGTTACTCACTTTTAAGGCGCTTCCCATTGGTCAGTTTTTCGGATTTCAGTACGAATCGAATCGGAATTTTACCGCATTGTTTGGTATAAAAAATGGTTCAGATCGGCCAAGGCGTTCCGGAGTAATGGCTATTGCAAGGCCTAACCGGTAGAACTGGCTGTACATAAAACTGAACTAAGCCCCATAATGCGACACATCAAACTGCGCCGATTTGTGTAACCTAATTAGCATGGTTGACCAGTTTTGTGCGAAAATCAACACTGGAGACCATAAATTCCACAATGTCGACCCAAAATTCAAAATGGCTGCTGTGTAATAGAATTTTAGGCTCTAAATCCATGCAATATGGGTATGTTTGGTATGAGGAAGATGTTTGGAGTCCAAAAATGGCGACCAGAATACCCAAGATGGCGGTCTAAAACCCAAGATGGCGGCTGTTTAATGGAGTTTTAGTCTAAAAACCATGTAATGAGGGTATATTTGGTATGGGGAAGAGGAGGAGTTCAAAAATGGCGATCAGAATAAATACCCACGATGGCGGTCTGGAATCCAAGATATTGGAGTAGGTAGGCAGTAAAACGAACTACTCTGTGCAGTGGTAGAAACAGAAGTGAAAATTTTATTTAAATTTAAATCTAGACCAGTCTTGCGAATAATCGCGACCATCACGAGACAATCACTTGAACCGCTTTCTGGAGTCACCGTTCCCAAGGTGATACGAACCAGCTAGCGTGTCACGCCTGGAATGACAAACATGTTGTGGGTTCCACCCTTCGCAGCTTTGCAGCGATAGCAGTTGCTGAGTATGCTTCAGGCGGGTTGCGAGAAAATCAAACTCTCTGAGCAACGATGCATAACGGGCGAAGTGAGAGCGTCTGCCGTAGCCAGGGCGAACTGCGTGGTGCGCTCAATGTGTGCGTTTAAACTGAGCTATGCAAAACGAATAGGATTTATGACGTAGTACCGTGCTTGTGATAATACACAAGCATAGTTTTACATGCTGTTGCGCGTGCATCTGCTAGAGGCGACGGAGAGAGTCATGACACTCACATGAGCCGTATCCAAGTCAGGATGATTGTAGCAAAACAAGGGTGACCGGGTGACTATGATGGGATTCTGTCTTTTCTGGTGTTAGCGACTGTAGAGAGAGCGAATCAGAAACCGCAGAGACAGGGTGACACAAGCTTGGTGCTTATCAGCTTTTTTGTGACTTGTACGCTGATGCTTCGCGACACTGATCTAGACTACTACGATTGGCGTTCGGTCTGAACGCCTGCTATAATTATATTATTCTAACACTCCTCCTCGGGCAGATCCGGACGGATTCCTATTGCCAATCGTAATCTCTCCAGACGAACCCGTTGCAGTGGCTTCGTCATCAAATCGGCCAACATTGATTCCGTCGGACAGTACTGCAATCTAATTTCACCTTTTTCTTGCAGGTCCCGTACAAAGAAGAACTTCGTGTCGATGTGCTTACTACGTCGTTCGATGCGATCACTTTCGACCAGTTTGATGCAACTTTGGTTGTCCTCGAACACGGGGACCGATTCCTTCGTTGCTTCACCGATCTCCTCCAGCAGCCGTTTGGTCCAGACTAACTCCTGACACCCTTTAGCGAGTGCCACGAACTCAGCTTCGGTCGAACTCAACGCAACGCACGTTTGCTTCCTTGAGCACCACGAGATTGGTCCTCCGCCGAACCGAAGAATCATGCCAAAATTCGATTTCCTATCGCGAGCATTACCGGCCCAGTCTGCGTCAACGAACATTTGCAAATCTTCACTGGAGGCTCCAAGCTGCAGCTTAGGGGCTGTCCATAAACCACGTGGTCATGAGGGGGGGGGGGGGGTCGGCCAATGACCATTTTGTATGGACAAATAAAAAATTTTGTATGGACCAATGACCACGCGGGGGGGGTTAAAAAGTCCCAAAAAAATGACCACGTGGTTTATGGACAGCCCCTTATGGTTGCTGGTGGCATTTAAATAGCGCAGAATCCTCTTGGCCTCGGCCCAGTCTTGCGCATTCGGGCAGCTGGATTTTTGCGCCAGAATGGACACGCTCACGGAAATATCGGGCCGCGTGTGTACAGCTACATACAGGAGACCACCAATCAAGCTCATGTAGTCGTGGTTGTTCGGCAGCTGATCCATCTCCTCCTTCTTCTGTAGGTAGCTCGGATCGAGCGGCACCTTCGAGGGTTTTGCCTGCTTCATGCCAAACCGTTCAACTATCGTGTGGATATACGATTCCTGGTTGAGCTTGAACCCGCGCTTCTCTCGACTTGTACGCCAAGAAAGTGACTGATGTCTCCGAGGTCCGCTACGGAAAACTGTTGTTGCAGCTTATTCAAAATGGACTGGAATTCCTTCGCCGTTTGCGTTACAATGATCATGTCATCAACGTATATTAGAATATACGCTACCGAACCATTAGTACGCCGCACGTACAAACACGGATCCGATTCGGTCGGCTGGAATCCCATGGACTTGAAAACAGCATCCACTTTACGGTTCCATACGCGCGCTGACTGTTTCAGGTCGTACAAACTCCTCAATCGGCAAACCGTCCTCTCGTCCCCGACGTGGTATCCTTCGGGTTGGCGCATGTACACGGTTTCTTCAAGCACACCGTTCAAATACGCCGTTTTGACGTCGACATGCCTTACGATGGACCCTTTCCGGCTGGCAACGGTCAGCAGTGTCCGAAACGTCGTCTGCTTTGCCACCGGTGCGAAGACCTCGTCGTAGTCCGTCCCGTAGCGCTGCGAAAAGCCTTGAGCGACGATCCTTGCTTTGTGACGTACTACGTTGCCGTTCTCGTCCTGCTTCGAGGGGTGAATCACTAGCGCATTTTCGATTCAGCCTTGCGTATTGACATACGCATTGGCGCATTTTGTTACGCATTAGTGTATTAAGGTACGCATTTCTAAAATTGAACAACACCTGTCAAAATTTTACAGCATGCACTTTTCAACGCATTGATAAAATTGTTCGTATTTTTATACGCATTGACAAAAAAACTTGCATTTTTCTACGCATTGACAGAAGACACGCATTTTTCTACGCATTGATAGAAAACACGCATTTTTATGCGCATTGGTGGAATGCTCGCATTTTTATACGCATTGATAAATAACACGCATTTTTCTACGCATTGGCGTACTTTTCAACAAATTATGTATTAAAACTCCAAAAATTCGTCATGCATTCCTGTGCATTTTTCAACGCATTGGATATTTTGGCGCATTTTTCAACGCATTACATTTTCAAATGCATTTTTCAACGCATTGGAGCATTTTGTAACGCATTTTCATCAAAACGTATTTTCGATTCAGTTTTTTTGGAAGTGATCCGCCCCTCGTCCTGCTTGGTCTTGAAGAGCCATTTGCAGCCGACAGCCTTCTTGTCAGCCGGAAGCTGCACCAACTCCCACGTGTCGTTGTCGATCAGCGCTCGAAACTCCTCGTCCATGGCGGATTGCCATCGAGACGCGTCGCCGCTTCGCAGCGCTTCCGTTCGCGTTTGGGGATCACCCGACTTCCTCGCTGGATGTTTGCTGGCCATCAGTCCTTGTTGCAGACCGCTCCGACCGGCTTGGCCAGACTGTCCTGTAGGAGGGGGAAACGGATAGCCTTTGTTCGGAAATACATAATCGTGGTACTTGCCTGGAATTGCGCGCTCCCGACCGCTGCGCCTCAACACCTGTGACTCCGGTGGATATGAAGATTGTCGCGGTGGGAGCGCCGTAATTGTCACGTCACCCTCAGCACCATCTGAACATTCGCCTGCGCTTGATTCTGCTTGCGAATAGAAGTCTTCATCGGATCCAGATGCCTCGTCATCGGGAGTTTCTTCAACTGTAGGCCGCGGTGGTTCAGCTAGTGGATTCGCTTCTATCGGACTGACGTCGAAATCCAAATTAACGAACGTCCGCACTCGAGTTGGCTTGCTCTCCATGGCGACTGGTTGCGCCCGCGTCCCGGATTGAGACAGTTCGTCCATGAACACTACGTCACGGCTCTTGAAGACGTCCTTCTTCACTGGGTCGTAAAGGCGGTAGGCTTTGGTCAGCTCGTCGAAACCGACCAGGATGCACTCCTTCGATTTCGCGTCCTACTTCTTCCGCTTTTGCTTGGGAACGTGTGCCATCGTCTTCGTACCGAAAACTCTCACATGGGAAAGATCGGGCTTCCTTCCGCTCCAGGCTTCCTCTGGTGTCAATTCGTGACCTTTGGTGGGGGACCGATTGATCACGTACGTCGCAGCTGCCACCGCTTCCGCCCAGAAAGAATTCGGTTAGTTTCGCCTCAAATAGCATGCACCTTGCACGCTCGACGACGGTTCGATTGACACGCTCGGCCAACCCATTTTGCTCCGGGGTGTATTCGGTTGATTTTTGATGGATGATTCCGGCCTCGGCAAGGCGCTTCTGAAACGATTTGTTACAATATTCCTTACCGTTATCGCTCCTGATGACCTTCAGCTTGGCTCCGGTTTGCTTTTCCGCTAGGGCGCGAAACTGGTCGAATGCGTGTAGCACCTCAGCTTCGGATTTCGTCTCCAGGAAGTAGACGAATATGCGCCGCGTCCAATCGTCCACAAACGACACGTAGTACCGGCTTCCACCTAACGAGGTTTCTTCCATTGGTCCGCAAATGTCCGTGTGGACAAGCTCCAATACGCCGGTGGCACGATGACCGCCGCTTGAAAATGGGAGCCGAGTTTGCTTACCCATGGCGCACACCGTGCAGTTTTTCATCGCTGACTCCTTGAATTCGATCCCGGATGCAAGACCGTTCTTCAGAAGCTTCAGACTTCGGACGTTGAGGTGTCCCATTCTCCGATGCCAGACGTCCAAGTTGACTGGCGTAGCTGCGAGCGACAGAGCGGTTTGCTCCTCGGACTCTTCGAAACGAAATAGGCCATTCGTCACATCGTGGGTACCGGTTGCGATGACGTCACCAGCGGGGTCGATTACTTTCACACCGCGATTGCAAAATTGCACCACGTGACCTCGTCGCACGATTTGGCTCACCGACAGCAAATTGTTCGACATCGTTGGGATGAACTTGACGTTGTGCACGTCTATCGGTGGATATTCCGGGCAACATTTCGGAAAAAGCTTGACTGTGCCGGTCGCAGCAATCTCCATCACACCTTTATCCGCTGCCATGACAACGCCGCTCGCCGGCCTTGGGTCGACCAGCATACTGCGATTCATGGTGAAGTGGTCCGACGCGCCCGAATCGAAAACCCAACCGTCGTTGCTATGGCAACCAGTTGTGTTCAGCACCGTGCAAAATGCCGATCCTTTCCTCGTCTCGCTTCTTACCTGGCATTCCCTCGCAATGTGCCCGTACTTGTGGCAACGTTTGCACTTCGGACCTTTCGACTGCGCAGCTGACCGGGTTTCTGGTACGCCTTGCTTCGGTTTCGCTGGAAATGGCTTCCTTCCAACGAACGCCGTCTTGTCCGATGAGAATTGCACTTCCTGGAGCAGCTTCGTCTTGATGCTGTCGCCGGTGATGGGGGTGCCGGAATTTTCCAGCGCCATTATCATTGGCTTGTACTCCTCCGGAAGGCCAGCCAGTAGAAGGGAACCAATCCACTCCTCGGAAATTTCGAAACCAACGCCTCGAAGATTATGAGCGGTGGAAATGATTTCCGTTACATACGTGTCCACGTTGCCGCACGCCGAAAGCGTCGTCGTGATGAGCTTCCTGAGTAACGCCACCCGGCGCGTCAGGCCGGTGTCTTCAAACGCTGCCTCAAGCTTCGCCCAAACCTCACGGGCCGTTTTCGCGTCCTTTACGTGCACGTAGTTGATGGGATCCAACAGGAGAATAATCTTCGCACGTGCTCTTCTGCATTTCCTCTCGTCGACCGCCGGTAGCGTCCCATCCGCGTCGGGAATCGGCTTGACTGCTTCCCACAGCTCCTCCAGCTCCAGATACGTTTCCACCGCAAACTTCCACGTGGGCCAATTTTCGCGGCCGCTCAGCCGCTCGATGGGGGGAAGGCTTGAAAAGTTCTGGATCTGTTGCGGGGCTTGCGGAACCCGTTCCGTCCGATGGTCACCAGCTCCGAGAGACATTTTCTAAACTGCTTCTGGAATCTTCTTTTGAAAAAATACTTGGGCCAATAACCTATTGGAGTAGGTAGGCAGTAAAACGAACTACTCTGTGCAGTGGTAGAAACAGAAGTGAAAATTTTATTTAAATTTAAATCTAGACTACTACGATTGGCGTTCGGTCTGAACGCCTGCTATAATTATATTATTCTAACACAAGATGGTGGCTCCATAATCAATGATGGTTCCAAAATCATGCAATATCACGGCCAGAATATTCAAGATGGTGTCCCAAAATCCAAGATGGGGGCTGTTTAATGAAGGCTTGGTTTAAGGCTAAAGAAATCATGTATGAGTAATTGGTATATTTGGTACCTATAGAGAAGATTTCCGGAGTCCAAAAATGGAGTCCAGAATAACCAATATAGCGGCCTGAATTCCAAGATGGCGGACCGAAATTCGAGGTTGCAGCTGTTTAAAGGAGTTTTAAGCTGAAACCCATGCAATATTGATATATTTGGTTTGGCGAAGATGTGTGGAGTCCAAAAATGGCGACAATAATATCCAAGATGGTGGTTTAAAATCCAAGATGGAGGTTGTTTATTTGATTTATGGGTATATTTGGTAAGGAGAAGAACGCCCAGGATTATCATAATTATCATACTGCCCCTATTCGCATAACAGTCCCATGTTTGCTGGGTTTCCTATTCACATGGGACTGTTGTGCGAATCGGGGCAGCATAGAGGTGTTCAAAAATGGCGACGAGAATATCCAAGATGGCGATCCAAAATCCAAGATGGCGGCTCAAAATTCAAGATGGAGTTTAAGGCTCAAAAATCAAAAGCCAGATAAACGATATGATTTCTAGTGTCATGAAACGGATTGTTTTTTAACGGATGAAAGTGCGATATTCATCAACATGTCAGTTGGATTCTCTTGAGATAGGATTCCGAAGCCACGGGAAAGGCGCCATCATCGCTAGGTGGATTTAGGGTTTTTTTTCGTGTGCATGCACAAGGCATTATGTACAACAAAATTCAAGTGTTGTAGGTATCCATATCCTCCGTGATACAAAAATTCCTATCATTGTGGAGCGGACCTGGTGTGATGGTTAGAACACTTGACTATAACGCTGAGGACCTGGGATCGAATCCCACTCCCGACAAACTCACAAAATGTGAGTTCTTCCTTCGGAAGAGAAGTAAAGCTTGGGTCCCGAGATGAACTAGCCTAGGGCTAAAAATCTCGTTAATACAGATAAAAAAAAAACCTATTATTTAGAATAATTCATTTTACAAGCCGATTCAGATAAGCTAATCGCTCATATCAAAAATGAAAACTTGACATACCTATGGCAGTGTCGTACCACGTGGTTAATAACACCGATATCGATACTGTTGTCGTTTAGTAAAACGGCTTATATCAGTGCTATCAGTTGACTACTGATATTATTACCATCGTCACTATCACTTTCGATGAATATCAAGTCGGTTATGACAGCCACTAGATCACTACAATTACAACTGCTCTAATATTTTGGTGGTTTGACCAAATTCAAACTTATGTTGATAACAAATGTTATAGAATCCAATAGTTGTTCAGTGAAATCTATCTACACGCCATCAATCATTTCATGGAAACAGAGCAGGCTGATTTGGATCGCAGCAACGCTCCCTCCTACCTAAATCGACGATTTTCTTGCCATCTATGATAGTGATAGAGCGCGAGACTCTGATCATCACAGGTAGGTGAAATTACTCATTGAGTTTTTTGGGTTTGGGTACAACTTACCTGGTCCTGTACCAGTTCGTCCTTCACCGATTTTGCCCCAGAAATCCTTGGCAATGTTTCCTGCTGCTGGTGACAAATTCTAACAAAATGGTCAAACTCCTGCATTTTTAACCAACATACGTTGCATATGCTGAAGCCATCATCCTCAGCAATCAAACTCTCTGAAGGCCAACATAAATCCCATATCGCATCGCGAACCAGACCAGATTGTCTCAAACTGGTCACGCTCAATCTACCGGTGACCTTTAGCTTATCCGAGCAGAACCGACAGCAACTTTCGTAACAGTCGTTGCTAATGGCCACCACCGTCGGAACCAACACTACTTCCGGCTCCGGAATAGTCCGATCTTTGGTTGTTCTTTTCGTTTTGCGTTTCACGCTCGTTTTGGTAGATTTGACTTGTTTGAGAGACAACTGTCCTGATTGCCCGCCTTCAGGCGACGGTAGGTTCAAAGTAGGGACAACGTTTGGCGCCAAATTGCGTGCTGAAAGCTGCTCCTCGTGGACAAAGTGCTTTTCGCAAACAATCGGAACCGTAGGAATCTTCCACTCGGTGCTGCGACCGATCGCACCCAACCAACGTATCTTCAGATCCTCGTCTTCCCGCGGGACGTGATAGAACCGTATGCCATGTTCGAAGTGGTACCGATTGGTGGAACAACCGACGACGGCGCATTTTTTGGGCATTTGGTAGTTGAATTGAAGCTGAAAGTAAAAAAAAAACGATCAATTCATAAACTTGTGCATTCAACGA
Source organism: Aedes albopictus (assembly GCF_035046485.1). Classification (NCBI taxonomy): domain Eukaryota; kingdom Metazoa; phylum Arthropoda; class Insecta; order Diptera; family Culicidae; genus Aedes; species Aedes albopictus. The sequence continues at coordinate 218,848,621 of NC_085136.1, read as the reverse complement.
TTAATTGTATAACATACATAAATACCTACCTACTATGGAAGCAATGGATTCAAATACGTGTAATCTTTAATAATTAGAGAATTATTCTAATAAAAATCTCCAAGTAATATTTTTTTTTTCTTCTCTCCGTTTCTGGCTCAGACCTCTTGGTCCATAAAGCCAAGGATTGTGGAATTTGAGGGTTTAAAAATTACTCATACGGGACGACCGAAAACTGATGCCCCTTTAGTAAATTTATGTACCATCAATGAATCGATTACATTCGCAATTTTATTTAACTTTAACTCAAACATTTTTGTTAATTTCATTTAGGTATTCTACTATTTGTTTGTATTCTCTGGGGTTACTGTCTTGAATAATTTTAATGATTGGTTTATTATTATATAATATTTGAATTTTTTCTCTATGTGTATCATATTTAGGACAATCATATAAAATGTGAGCTAAATCCTCTGTGTTCCCGCAATGGTCACAACGTGGGTTAGAGACAATGTTCCAGGATGCTAGTTTTTCTTTAGTCACTACATGTCCGGTTCTTATTCGTCCAATTTGTATTGTTTCAAGAGTTGTCAAATTCAGTTCCCTAAACCATGGTCTATTGGTTATTATTTTGGAGTGTTCAAAGTGAAATCTACCTTTTTCTCTCGAAATTATTTCATATTGGTCCTGCCAGTTTCTATAAGTTTCATTTTTAAATAGATTAAACATGTCTGTCAAAGTATATCCTATTTGTTCCTCTGTGATTCTAGTTGTCCCCATCTTAGCCGCATAGTCTGCTCTATCATTCCCAATCAGCCCAATGTGTCCTGGTATCCACTGGATATGTATTTTCTCTATGTGTGATTTTTGTATTTCATTAACTAATTTAACTATAAGACTGTTTTCCGTTTTATGTGGATTTAAAAGTAACGTGCAAGCATTTTTAGAGTCAGTGAATATAACTAGTTTTTCAATATTTTTACTATTTGCATATTGTACTGCGTTAATTATAGCTACTATTTCTGCACTTAAAATTGTGAACCCTGTTTTTAACTTGCTACTATATGATATCTTTTCTTGAATGTCATAATACCCGCAACCTACTAAGTTATTTATTATAGACCCATCTGTATATATTTGATAATAATTTTTATATTTTTGGGATATTATCTCTAATACTAATTGTTTTTGAGTGTTTATGTTTAATGTTTTCTTTTTAAGGTCTTTAATATCGTTTATGATGGTTAATTTATCATGAATTGTGTTGTCGTAATCTGGGTCTACCTTAGGTGCTAGTTGATAAAAGAAGAAGTTATTTAATGAAGCTGTTTTCTCTAAAAATGATGTGTGTTTAGGAATGGAGTCTTGACTCATGATAGAATGCAAGTTTTCTACTATAATACTATTGTTGTTAAAAAGAATCTTACCTATTTCTTTAAGTGCTAATAATTCTGCTCTGCTTTTTAACGGAATCTCCCCTGCCTCGTAAAGTACTACGTGATTTGGTGTTGATTTTAAATGTCTTAAGGAAGTCCTGATTGCTAAGTTTTGTACTGTTTCTAGTTTATTAAAAGTTGTTTTAGGTACTGATCCTACTATCGTTATGCCGTATTCTAAGTGGGGTCTAACTATTGCTTTGTAAATTTTTAACATTTGATCTGGGTGTGCTCCGCTACGTTTCTTGCTAATCATTTTTAGGATGTTGATCTTTTTCTTTGCTTTTACTATGCTACTATCAATATGGGCTTTATAATTTAATTTATGGTCTATTTGAACTCCAAGGATTTTATGATTTTGAACGACTGGTATGGCTGAGTTATCTATTTTAATGGAAATTGAGGGGTCAAATTTATTTCTAAATATAATACTAGCTGATTTACTTGGATTTAGTTCCATTCCTAAATTTTTGAATTCAACTGATAATTTACCAAGAAACATGTTCATTTTTTCTGTTACTGTTGCTACACTAAAACCTATAACTATGGCTGTAAAATCGTCGGCAAACTGTATTAGTATTTCATCGTTTCTAACTATATCGTGGATCAATTTTGTGTAGATGTTAAAGAGTATGGGAGATAAAGGGCAACCTTGCGGTAACCCTTTATTAGTTATTTGAACTATCTGTGTACCATCATTTAATATCAGTATCATTTTCCTTTCTTTCAGATAATTGTAGACCCAGTTTACTATTGCTGTTGGTATTTCTAGTTGTTCCATTATAGCCAACAATTTATTTATGTTAACATTGTCAAAAGCTTTAGTGAGATCAAGAAATGTGGCCGCTAGAACCATTCCTTCCCTCTTAGCTTCATTAACTTTTGCAATTAGTGTATTTACACAGTTTATGGCGGATGTTTGCTTTTTGAAACCAAATGAATTTATGGGAATTAAGTTTTTACTTTCTGTGAATTTATTTAGTCTATTCTTTACAACGTTGTTAATTAATTTGATCAACACATTTAGCATTGCCAATGGTCTGTAGGATTGCGGATTATCGGGGTCTTTTGTTGGCTTAAGTAGGGGTATTATTTTAATTGTCCTCCAATCACTAGGGATGTTACCGGATATTAGTACTTCATTCATGAGCTCTGAAAATCTTATTATTAAATTTAAGTTTAGATTTTTTAATATGAAAAAAGATAGTTTATCAATGCCTGGTGTTGAGTGGTCCTTTTTAGTTTTTATTGTTTTTATTATTTCTATGTGGTCTATTTTGATGAAGTTTCCTGGTTTCGGTGAATAGTTTATTGTATCTGTTATTAGAGGAAAATTTAGATTCATGAACTGTTGTGATAGGTTTCTGTTATTTAAGAGGTGCATATTATCCTTTGATGGTTTTCCGCCGCTGATGATTTTTATTGTATTCCAAAGTGTTTTGCTGTTCATATTGTTGTCTATAGCGTCTATTAGTTCTTTCCAACATTTTCTTTTCTCTTTTCTAATTTCTTTTTTAAGTAGTGCTCTGCTTCTTTTAAATTCTGTGAAATTTCTCTCTGTTTGATTTCTGTAGAAGTTTTTAAGATTTTCATTTTTAATGTCTAATAATTGTTTAATTTTGTTAGTCCACCACTTTTTAGGGCATTTATTATTATTATTATTAGTTTTGTATGTACATTCTTTAAATGTTTCTTGAATTATTTCGTTAATGTCTTGTGGTGTGTGAAATGCTTGTGGTTGTAGTTTGTTCAGTTTTTCTATTGCTTGTTTTTTATTGAAATATTCTGAATTATATGTGTACTTAGTTGCTGTGTTGTCTATTTCAATTTCTATTATTCTGTGGTTACTGAAAAAATCCTCGTTAATTACTTTCCAAACAATTTTACTAGCTAACTCCGGTGTTGCAAATGTCAGGTCTATGGAAGAAGGAATTGTATTTGGGGGTTTAATTAAAGTACTAGAGCCATCATTAAGTAATACCAGGTTACAGTTGTCTATTAAATGTTCAAGAAGTTCACCTCTGGGACAATTTTCTTGTAATGGATTCCAAAGTTTATTATGGGCATTAAAATCGCCTGCCAATAGTACTGCTCCTTCAAATTTGTCTATTGTGTCTAGTAGTTTGTTAAGTGGTTCTCTAATTTCACTATTGTTTACTGGTAAAGGTGGTATATAAATTGAAATGAACAGTATTTTAGGTTCTGTATTCTGTGTAACTATTGCTATTGCTTCTATTGGGGATAATTTGGGTAGTTTAAAAGGTTTAATTTCTATCTCGTTTCTGATCAAAAACCCTACTCCACCGTAACCAGTGGGTCGGGTCTCAGATAATAATTTATAGCCTGGAAATTTGTAATTTTCATCTGGTTTAAGCCAGATTTCACTCAGAATTACTATGTCGGTTTTATTACTTGAAAGGAAGTTTTTTATGGATTCTCTTGTGTCTATTGGACGTAAGCTAGTAACATTGTTTTGGATTATTTTCAGTTTTCTTAATTGATGCATTTTTAGTTGTTTATTATCGGTATTTCAGTTGGTGTGTTTACTTCCGGATGTATTATCTTATTCAAATCATTGCTGATGTTAATTAGTAGTAGATCTTGTTCAATTGTTTCAGTTTTGTTTGTGTTTTCAATTATTTTCTGTTGAATTGCTTTGATTTTTCCAAAAATGTCGTTGAGGTTAAACTGTCGAATTAGGTCATCTTTTATTGTTCGAGTGATTCTTTCAATTTCGGTAGTTCTGTATGGATTTGGGAGAAATTCTGTGGTTTGGTTTTGTGAGTTGAACCAGTTCTGTGGAGTTGGGAAGTTTGGTTGGAGATTTACTATCCTTTTTCTGCGTTGTTTTGGTTGCGGTGTATTATCTGTCCTGTTTCCGTCTCCTAGCTGTGGATAATCCCTGACTGAATCTAGCCTACCTTGTAGATCATTTTTCGGTTTTTTTGGGTACTTTTCCGCTGCCTCAAAGAATGATGTTTTGTTAACTGCCATGTCTTCCCTGATATGATTCTGCCTTTCTCGTTCTGGGCATTCCCTACTTATGGCTTTGTGATTTCCTGCGCAGTTTACACATTTCACCTCTGTCACTTCACACTTATCTTCTGTATGCTCTTGTCCACAATTGCAGCACCTTGCCTCCTTTGCTTTACAAAACTTTTCCCTGTGTCCATAACGCCAGCATCTCACACATAGCTTTAACGGGAAAATGTATGGTTCAACAAATCTGTTTGTCCCATAAATTTTCACCGAATTAGGTAGGTTTTCTCCCTTCACAAACAGTTTGACCGAGTACGTTGGAACAAATTTGCCTTCACCGACCTTTTTCATTATCCTTTCTGCCTTAAATACCTTAGTGTTGTTATCGCTTTCAATATTCTCAAGAATCTCTTCTACCGTTATGGATGGTGGTACGTCACCAACTACCCCTACACTTTCCTTGAATCTCGTTGGAACAAATATCGTATATCTGAAAGTCTCCTTCAGCAGTTGTGAGTTCAACAACTGTTCCGCGTGTCTGGGTTTGGCAAGGCTAATTTGGAATTTTCCTCTGCCAACTCCTTTCATTTCAATGTAATTCGTCACCCCAATATTTTTGAGCATTTTTGCCACCTCCATAGGATGTGGGTATTTAACACGGTTCGCTTTGTCTTCGTCACTCATTTCCTTTTCGATAATGAAAGTCTTGTAGTGAGGGTTCTTAACCCATCCGTCGTTGTAAGTTCCATCCGTTTTATCTTTGTTCAGTCTTGTCATGTATTTGTGTGTTGTTCCTGTTGGTTTCTGTGTGTGTTCCGGTACTTGATTTTGTGAGTGTGTATTCCGATCTGATCTATTTGAGTCGCCATTTTGTTTTTGTTCGTTCCCGTTTGTCGCCGTTTGTTTGACTGCATCGTCATCCAGCTGTCGAGTAGCTTGGTATTTGTCTAGTTTGAAAGTCTTCTTGTTTCTTCGTATTCCTTTGTCATAATCACTGTCCTCGTCCGAATCCTTGTGTCTTGCTTTAGATTTTCGCGATAAAACCTTTGTCCAGTCTTCATCCCCTAACATGTCTCCACCGCCTTCCGCCATTTTGTTCCCACATTAGGATTCCCTTCCCCCTAAATTAAACAATTTCCCCAGAAAATACCCAAAAAGCTTCACCCAATAAAATTAACGTAATGGAGTATACTTACAATACTAAATAAAATGTAATCTTATCACTAATATGTACAAATTTATACTGAAGATTAGTCAGTTGCAATATTCTTCCTTTTTTCACTCGCTCGCGAAACGCGTTCCACAATCCTCGTCAAAGACCGTCCGAACCGATCAACTAGCTTGGAGAGAATGTTAGGGAATGCTCCAAGTAATATGTATTCTGCTTCTGCTTCAGCGTCACAGCAAATCAAACGCTTGTCGGAGCAGTGATGTCAGATTTTTTTTCACAAGTGCTTCCGTAGATGAAAATTGATGAGCGGGGGGGAGAATTTCAGAATTTTTATTCCGTAGATTCAGGTTGAAAATCCGTAGATTTCCCGTAGCTTTCCGTAGGTTTCCGTTTAAAAACCGGGTTTTCTGTAGATTTTTTCTACGGATCCGTACACTCAGCGAAAAAAACTAGTGAAATTCATCGAAATACCTTATGAAAATTTGCTATAAGTAATTCTTATGGATGGCATAAGAATGCCTTATGAAAATTGATCGTGCTTGCTATGACAAATTTCATAAGATAGACTTATGAAAGTTCAAAAAAATCTTAAAATGATGCAGACTGGATTTGATCCATGAACGTCGGGATCACCGAGCCCGTGTTTCATCCACACGGCTACCGACGCTTGAGAGTACCATGTTGCTAAACATGAATAAAAGCCAACCTGTGAGACGATTTTACGTCATAGAGTGACCTTATGAAATTCATGCGAAACATTATGAATTATTTAAAGGCCGTTACATAAGTTGGGCCTTATGGAAATCTTAAGGTTATTTGGCTGAGTGTAGTTCCGTAAAATGAGCGCAATTCCGTACACTGAACCAAAGCATCATCCTGCTAGCGTCTGAAATCTGATACGCTCGCGCCCCTTGACGATAGGCAGTCGAAAATCGGATGACGATCATTCGGTCTAGAGCGTATGCGTATCATTCGATTTCGGTAGGAGTGAGAATACGGTATTCAACTGATCAACTTATTCATTTCGAAATAAATACATTTGTAATTGAAATGAAGTGGATTTTGCATTGTGAATGTATCTAATTCATTTTTAGATCAAGGAATCCTTCTTAAAAAATAATGGTAAAATTCTTGATTAAATTTAAAAAAAAAAACAGTCTATTTCTTATGATTTTATTGATTCCAGTAAAAAGTTATGACGCTTCCTCAGATTCATCTTTTAACATTGCAAAGAACACTTTATAATCTAAAATGTTATTAAAATTCAAACATTTGGAGTCGCCGTCCATGGGTGGGAGCCTGTAAACGTCGGCGTGTTCGGTTCGGTGAAACCACCGGCCATTTCGGTGAGCGAGATGAAGATTTATCTTCCACTTGTGGCCCTTACAATCTCGCTTCGTCGATTAAAAGCGCAGCAGCAAGATGACTTTCTGGAAAGAATAAAATATAATGCAATTATCGCAATATATTACAAAATGCTCGATAAAATATATTAATAAAGATTACCTTAAAGTGGAAAGATGATTCGGCGTCTTTCTCGTTTCGGAGTGAAAAAGCAATGGCGGACTTCACTCCGTATCGACGACAGCTCTCCAACGGCGATTGCGACGTATTCCAAAAACGGGTGACAAATCATCCAAAAAGCGGTAGGAAGGCAACCGCAGAGCGACTGATTTGCGTTTTGGGGCACGAGCGATCAAAACGTCATCCAGTTTTCGGATGATTGTCTGTTACTGTCCTATCCTCCAAAAATCGAATGAGGGATCATCCTGTAAGCGTTGTCGTCACAAGACAGTATTCAACTGGCAATCATCTGATGAAGCTGTGATTTGACATTCGGTCGCATTAATCATATAAAGTTGGGCCAATAAGATTTCGGATGGTGGCGAAAGATGAATCACTCGTTTTTGGGAGGATGTTTTCGTTCAGTGTAGATCTACGGAAATTTCCGTAGATCTGGTAACGCTGTGTCGGAGTTGGAATAGTCTATTTTACGAAACGACAACAGTGTTGATATTGATATTAACACTCACGGGCTTGGGCGCAACTTCCTGTCAAATTTTCATTCATGAAATGAGCGATCAGCTGATCCGAAACGTCTCGTAAAATGGCTCATGAAGTGTTTGTGATGGTGCTGTGTTTTTGTAGTCGTAGGGGTTCATTCAAATATTACGTAACGCTATGCGAAGAGTCTTTTTTCAACGCTTCAACTTCAAAGTTCAAACGCTTCAAACAAACTATGATTTGTTGACAAACATTATGTTGTTCCAGAGCATTGTTTGTTATCCCTCTGGCTTCGTTACAGTGATTTCACATTAAATAGGTTTTTGTATGAAAATAAATGATGAACTTCGAGCAGATTTGTCGCCTTTGTGCGACGGAAAATGCAGAACTGACCAGTATATCCGGTGACGAACGGCACGCTCGACTTCCGGAGCAGCTTTGCATCATGTTGCAAATTCAGGTGAGCTTTATCTTGTCCAAAATGTTTGTCTATCGTGGCCGTAGGTGCGAACCAATGGTCGCCCTCCGACGTATTTACCTATCAAAGGCGCAGTAAACAACTTGATCGCGCAGGTCGCTGATGTGGTGCGTCTCTTCGTCACCGGGTGTTGTGACCGACAAGTGGCCATCGGGAACCAGGCTTCACCGCCTCTGGGGCCGTGCCACACATACCTTGAATGTGCTATACTGCCTATGATCGCATAAACGTCCCACATGAATAGGACTTGGGATTTGTTAGCATAGTAAGCCTTGCTTTTTATATGTAGAAATAAATATCATTCTTAGTTCACTCCTCTAGCCGATCAGACGAGTTTACTCTGCTATCAGGTTAAGGGCCGTAGTACAAGCAGTACAAGTAACCATAGAAACAGCCGATCAATAAGCCGAAGACCATTTGTTTCGCTTCAAGATGTTGTTACGCTTGAGATTTAGAAGATGTTTCAAGACGCAAGAAACAAAACCAGGCGTTCCGGAGACGGTAGTAACCAAAACGGAAGTGGGAATCAAGCCAGAAGCGGACAAGATGGTAACGGACGACGAACTAAAGAAGCTCGCGGTAGCGGGGAAAATCAACCCGGAGGACAAGCGTATTGCTTCGATGCTTCCAGGCGGTGGTATGACTCTCATACCTGTGGAAAAATTGAGAGTGCGCGAAAATTACGTTTCGTGGGCGTTTGTCATGAGGATGGAAATGATCCGCGAAGGAACGTGGCGAACGGTGGACCCTCTAGAGGGAACCGAGGTGAACGAGGATATGTCGGAGCGAGCTCTCGCGACTATTTGCCTCAGTATCGAACCGTAAAGACGGCATTCCAGGAGTGCGGCAGGACGCGGAAGATCAACCTGCTACGCAAACTGACACGTTTGGAACTGGAAGATTGTTCGTCGGTGGAAAAGCATGTGATCCACAAGCCAAAAGCTGAAAGAAATCGGGTTCAAATTGGACGACGAGTGGCTTTCGCTGATCCTGCTGATGAATTTATCGAGGCGGTATGAACCAATGATCATGGGGCTCGACGCGTCTGGAGTCCAATTAACGGCGGATGTAGTCAAGTCGAAGATCCTGAAAGACGTGACGTATGACAGAGACGGAAGATCTGGACATTCTGCCGGAGCGATGCAACAGGAAAACCAAAAGAAGAAGAAGTCAAACGTGCGCTGCTTCAAGTGCGAGAAGGTAGGTCATTTCGCATCCAATTGGGTTTTTAAATTAAGAAAAATGTAATGATTTTTTGATTTTATACGAAAGAGCACATTTTTCTGAACCACCATGATTTTTTTCAGATTTTTAGAACTTCATTTTGGTACCTAAAATCGCTTCCGAACAGATTTTTCGAAATCACTTTTTGACAGCTGGCCAACTGTTTGACAGCTCCGCCCAATACAAAATGCGACGAGGGGTGATACGACAAATCGCTTCCATACAAACTTCAAACTGATTTTTAAATAGGTTCCCGGGCACCAAAATTCATGAAAATTTGGATTTCGGCTCAGTTTTGCATGCAGATTCTAAATATGGAATTATCTCAACACCGCTAAAGAAGCCAATTGCCCACAGAAGTCGAAGGTCGTCGGAGGGTCCTGTCGTCACAAGCAGGTGGCGTTACTGGCACTGTATAAGCCGGTACAGCAGACGGAGAGCTGGATCATGGATTCTGGAGCAGGACGCCACATGTGCCGATTGCAGTCGGTCCTCCAATAGGTCAAGAAGTCGTCCGAATCCATCTACATAGCGAATGCAGCGGAAATATTAGTGGCGGCAGTTAAAAGCGTGAAGCTAATCGCCAGTGTAGAAGGTACGTACACCGATCTCTATATCGCTAACGTTTTATGTATTCCCAGATCTCGCACTGAATCTCTTGTCTGTGAGCGAGATTTGCAAGACAGGGTATCGAGTCACGTTTACCTCGAAAGCATGTGAAGTTGAGCACGAGTCAACAGACGACGAGACTGGATCTTGTTGAGCGGAATGGATCGTTTGTTGCACAACCGTTTGGCAACCTGGAACCAGCGGCGTCATGGTCGCATTTTTTTCCGCAGTCAAGTTCGCAGATTGTGAACAATCCTCGGTACTCACTTTACGTAATTTATGTTTAGTCCCTTACTGTCAGAGCTGTCAGATCGGTGTAACACGCTAAATAAAATTTACACAAAAGACAATTTACACGGAAAAAAATACACGGTTATGAATATTTATTGGGTACCGGACTGGTCACCGAAAATTTGATCGTTTTCTTTGGTACATCGAGGTCTTGAAATTAGTCTATGCTGGAACTGTGGCAGCGGCGCCAAACTGATAACCACGATGGCCAGTGGTATCGTGATGCCGCGGCATGTGTCGACGATGGGAAGCACCGAAAACTGCTGTTCAAATCGAGTGAAGCTCAGGTGAAGGGTGTTCTGGAGTTAATCCACTCATGCCTGTGTGGACCGATGGAAAATACGTCGCACGGCAAGTACTGGATCACCTTCATCGACGATGCTACGATTGCGTACTTCCTGAAATTCAAGGCCGATGCGTTCAGAATTCAAGGCCCACGTCGAAAATCATTCTGGAAAGAAAATCAAATGTTTGAGAACTGATAATGGATTGATTGGTGGAGTATCTAGGCCAGCAGTTCCAAGATTTCCTCGCAGACAGACGTTTGAGCTCGAACAAATTTATTCAAATTTTCTATGTAAATTTTCACTAGCGACACCTAGACAACCGATTGCCACGGTACAATTGACAGATTGCTTACCCACGTGCTTTCGGCTGCTCACTTACCACCCAGTTCACCACCCACTGAGAAATGAAAACAAAACAATCACTGGTAAAACCATTTCCACATTTTTGTTATCTTCACAAAGATTTGCGGAGGTAGGTAAAATTCACCCAAAAGCTGTTTTACCCAATTTATTCTATGTAAAATAATTTTGGCCATGTATTACATTGATTTCAAGAACCTTAAGCTAATTCATGCAAAAGATCTCAAACATTTCAGGCCAAACATTTCAATAGGTCCTATCTGCATTTGAGAGGCTATCTTTGTTCACTTTCTCTTTCAATCATTGCAATGTAAGGGTACACTTTTCGACTACTTTTGCAGTACAAATCAAAAGACGATTGTTTTGACCATCGTTCAATGCAAGGAGACAATCATAATACAAATAAACAGCTGAGATATTAACGAAAGAGAGGGAAACCAAAGAGAGCCTCTCTTCTGCAGATAGGACCTTTAGACATGTTTGGCCTGATTTAGTTATTGCACCTCATCTGGCACAAATTATGTTGTAATATTATTAGCGTGAAGCACGTGCGCTCTTTCCCGCCATCCGGCTCAGAGATGACCGCGGTGACAGTTGGTTGTCGTACCGCAGCGATTGCATGAGAACGCTGCTAACGCCATCTGTTCGCTGATTGCCACTTGGCAATTCGTGGCAGCCATGTTTTTTACACATGCCGCTGAGTCAAACTTGAACGTCTGTCTGCGATTTCCTGAAGAAGAGTGGGATGCGGCACGAGCGGACGGTACCGTACAACCCGCAGCAAAATGTGTCATTAGAGTGGATGAATCGTATGATTGTGGAAAAGGCACGATGTTTACTGGCGGACTCGGGGCTCGATAAACGCTTTTGGGCAGAAGCTGCATCCACGGCAAGCAACCGAATCTATCCCATCTTCGCATTTTTTGGGTCCAAAGTGATGGCATACGTACCCAAGGAGAAGAGGAAGAAGTGGAAGGCAAAATCTATTCTCTGCGTTCTGGTCATGCTCCATTCTCTGGCGTTCCGGCCGTACTGAAGCGGAAGTGGCACCATACTGCGAAGACACCGGTACAATCGTCCAGAGTGATGGAGCGAGCGACTCGCTTCAGACTAAACCAGCTGTGATCGTCGAAGCCACGGATACGAAACTGGAGCCGAAAGCAGTTGAAGATTTGGGAGCAAGTTGTTTGGGGGAAGAAGTAGTTCAACCGTCTGCGCTCCCTCCGCATCCAACTTGCGACAGTGTTCATCCTACTCCAAGGCGCAGCGAGAGGGAGCACCATCGACTAGGCAAGTATTCTGATTATAAGGTCACATACAGTGTCCCGCCTCAGAAACTTGTATCTTCCTTCACATGATTGTGACAGCCGAACGGGACGATGCCAGAGGCTTTCAAGAAGCATCGCGCTCCCGTCACATTTCAAAGAAGAAACTGTTGAGCTGCAACAAATTTCTGAGCACAGTGACTAGAAGCGCTCAGTCACAGGCAAGCCAGAAACCGTTGAAGAAGCGTTGGACCGACCTGACGATGATCGATGGGTAAACGCGATGGAGAGCGTACTCTCCCGTCGTCCGTTATGCAACAGTGCGTTACCTACTTGCATTAGCGGCGGAGCTGGACCTTAAAGTGCACCCATAGACGCGTTGACTGCATTTCTGCAGGGCGACTTGAATGACAAGGAGATATTTATGGAGCAGCCAGAAGGGTTCCGTGACGATAGAGCAACAACGAAAGTCTGCAATCTGCAGAAGCTCTGTGCGGCGTGAACCAGGCCAGCAGAGTATGGAACCGGAAGTTCGACACGATGTACAAGCACATGGGGTTCAAGCGGTCGAAGTTCGATAGTTGCGTTTACCATAGAATTGTTGCAGGAAAGCTCGTTATTATTGCAATATACGTGGACAATTTCCTCATTCTTTCGAACGATCAGCAGTTGGTGGTCAGTATCAAGCAGCAGCTAAGCGCCGAGTTCGACACGAAGGACTTGGGACCAGTTAAACAGGTGTTAGGGCTACGGGTGACCAGAACGGACAGCACCGTTGCAATCGACCAGAAACCCTATATCGATCAGTTGTTGAAGTTCAACATGATCGACTGCAATAATGCTTCTACTACTGCGGTACCTGAGGGGTACGAAGCAAGAAAAGCTTACGTACACTCGAGCCGGGCACACGAAACTCTACGACTACGGCGACGCAGATTGGGGAAACGATCCCGATACACGATGGTCGGTCAGCGAATATGTTTTCCTGCGGAGTGATGGAGCTATCACCTGAAACTCGAAGCGACAATTTACTGTGGCACTATCGATAACCGAGGCAGAGTACATGGTTCTGTCAACTGCAACGCAAAAGGCCATGTGGTGGAAAGGTTTCCTGTTTGATCTCCATGGGACGAGCGATGCTTTGGTGATCCACTATGACAACAAGAGCGCTATCAACTGGACTCAGCACGTAGCAAACACATCGACATTAGGCACCACTATGTTCGGGAACAGGTCGAAGCTAAAACCACCTAAAACCATCAATTCGGAATACGTGGCATCAGATCTTCAGGCGGCGGACATCCTTACAAAACCAATAGCGGGTACGAAGTATATTGAAGATAAGACGAAACTTGGGGTTTACAAATTTAGGTTTAAGGGGGGATGTTAGCATAGTAAGCCTTGCTTTTTATATGTAGAAATAACTAATGATTTATAAGGTCCTCTAACCGACCTGTCGAGTTTACTCTGCTATCAGGACTGATATGCGATCATACACAGCAAAAAATAAATGCAACCCGCCCGATGTAATTCATTCCGATGTACTAAATAATCGATGTAATCACGATTCCTATGTACGAATACATCGTTTTGATGTAAAATCTTTTGTTCTTATGTATACATCGTCCTGTGTAATATTCATGCAACCGACGTAATGATCGGGTTGCAGCAGTTCAGATGTAATATTACACAACATTTTTTTCTGTGTAGGTATTGTACAGGATGTGACCCGAAAGATGATGAACGTGCAATCGAACCATCAAGTAGCTGATTCTATCAGATAGCTGAAGAGCTGGAGTTTCGAATTCTATTTTTATTTGATATAGCGAAACCTTTAAATGCCAAGGGTTAAACATAATAATAACATGTTTTACAGTACGACGAGAATGATGGTCTCCCGCAGAAGGTCTGCGCATCATGCGTCATGGAAATGGATCAAATGCAAGTAACCTGGGATAAGTTTCGCAGCAACGATGTACTGCTACGGCAACAGCTTCTCGGTTTTGAGGAAATCGAAGTCAAGGATGAAGAGCTGACCGATTGCGGATCTGCACTGGTGACATGTAGTTCACAGAATGGGTAAGTATTTAAACAATAGGCCATATGAATAAAGCTGAGTAAATACTCTTTACTCAGATCTCTGTGAAGTTTCACAGAGATTTGCTCCACGGCTTCACATAGATTTAGTAAAGAGTATTTACTCAACTTTATTCATACGGCCTAATTCCTAAAATGCTTAAAAAACAGACATATGTGATTGTTTAATTGGTCTGATCCAATAGTTTCTGAAAAAACATGTGTCTAGTACTGTTCCCTAACTCTATTGCTGTTTAGCAAGGCGTGTGTAAGGCCATGGTCCAAATGCATTGGATTGTATGGTCATATTTTGGGAACATTCCCACAAATTAAAACTGACTTTAAGCTGCTTTAAGGCGTGCAAGGCCGTTACAAAAACTATTCTAATTGACTGCCTTGTACACCAATCAGAAGGTGTGCATACTATCACGTCGAACGCATGATAAGCGTGTACCATTTTTTATCTTTTTGCCTTTCTCGTACACTAAGTGTACTGGAAAGGCTATATGTTCACTCCAAAAATGACTTTTTGATAGAAGGCCCGGAGAGTCAAATCACATATACCAATCGACTCAGCTCGACGAATTGAGGTGATGTCTGTGTGTGTGTATGTGTGTGTGTGTATGTGTGTGCGTGTGTGTGTGTGTCTGTATGTGTGTGTACAAAAAAACTCACATCACTTTTTGGCAGTAAACCTCATCCGATTTCAATGACCGATGGTTCATTCGACGCGGAATCTGGTCCCATTGTTTCCTATTAAAAATGGTTCGGATCGGTCCAGCCGTTTCGGAGATATGGCCATTTAGGTGTTCCGGATCTGTACCCCAGGAAAGTACCAGATATGAAAATGCATCAAACCTATGCATGCGACACATCAAACCACGGCATTTTCTATAACCTGATGAGCGGTAAGCAGAAAAATAGTCTAAGACCATATCTGAACCGGTAGTGTTCCGGAACCGGTTCCGGGTGTCCCGCCGGAAGTGGCAAATATCAAAGTGAATCAAACCCATGGATGAGACACATCAAACCACGGCATTTTCGATAACCTGATGAGCGGTAAGCAGGAAAATAGTCTCAGATCATGTCTGAACCGGTAGTGTTCCGGAACCGGTTCTAGGCGTCCCGCTGGAAGTGGCCAAATATACAATTGAACCAAACCCATGCATGCGACACATCAAACCACGGCATTTTCGATGACCTGATGGATAATCAGCAGGAAAACTATCTCAGACCATATCTGAACCGGTAGTGTTCCGGAACCGGTTCTAGTCGTCCCTCTGGAAGTGGCCAAATATACAAGTGAACCAAACCCTTGCATGCGACACATCAAACCACGGCATTTTCGATGACCTGATGAGCGGTAAGCAGGAAAATAGTCTCAGATCATATCTGAACCGGTAATGTTCCGGAACCAGTTCTAGGCGTCCCGCTGGAAGTGGCCAAATATACAATTGAACCAAACCCATGCATGCGGCACATCAAACCACGGCATTTTCGATGACCTGATGGATAATCAGCAGGAAAATCATCTCAGATCATATCTGAACCGGTAGTGTTCCGGAACCAGTTCTAGTCGTCCCGCTGGAAGTTGCCAAATATACAATTGAACCAAACCCATGCATGCGGCACATC